>NC_142930.1:125945075-125987575 GCF_046866305.1 Octopus bimaculoides | reverse complement strand
TATGTATGTATGTATGTATGTATGTATGTATGTATGTGTGTGTGTGTGTATGTATGTATGTGTGTGTATGTATGTATGTATGTATGCATGTATGTATGTATGTATGTGTGTATGTATGTATGTATGTGTGTGTGTATGTATGTATGTATGTATGTATGTATGCATGCATGTATGTATTTGTGTGTACATGTATGTATACGTATGTATTTGCACGTGTATGTTTGCATTTATGTACGTATGTTTGTCTGTGTGTATGTGTGAATGTGTGTGTGTATGCGTGCATGTATGTGTGTATGTATTTGTGTGTGTGGGCAAGTATGCATATATGTTTGTATTTATGTATGTTTATGTGTGTGATGTATGTATGTATGTATGTATGTATGTGTGTGATGTATCTATGTATGTATGTTAGTGTGTGTGCATGTAAGCACGTACGTATTGTATGTATGTGTATGGATGCATGTAACAATGTGTATGTCCTGTGAAGGCGCGTGGCTTAGTGGTTAGGGTACTCGGTTCACGATCATAAGGTCATGAGTTCGATTACTTGCGGTGCGTTGTATCCTTGAACAAGACACTTTATCGCACATTCCTCCTGTCCACTCAGCTGGTAAAAATGAGAAGTACCTATATTTCAAAGGACCGGCCTTGTCACATCCTGTGTCACGCTGAATTTCCCCGAGAACTACGTTAAGGGCACGCATGTCTGTGGAGTGCTGGACCACATCCACGTTAATTTCACGTGCAGGCTGTTCCGTTGACTGGATCAACTGGAACACTCGTCACCGTAACTGACAGGGTGTCTGTGTATGTTCGATCTTTAATTAATTGAAATCTTCTTGTAAGGGAGGCGCTAGTTTCTGACAAATGGCACAAAGCTCCGTTGTGGAAATGTATCAGGTGGATCACATTGCTATCACTTCTCTTTTATATTTCTGATTATGTAGCACTCAATACGAACACCTCGCTAACCACAATCTAAGATTTTAAGACACTTATTTTAAGTCCAACTGGTTCCGGAATTTCCAGTAGTTATCACTAGTATAATTTATGCGTAAGTATTGGGTAAGATAATATCAAACAAACTTTATTGAAAAAATGTTACTTATATTCAACCAATGCTATATTGATATCTTCATTTCCTAGACGATCCTGATAAGTTTCAACGTAACCAGTCTCTACACTAATAATCTCATTGGATTAGGATTAGCAGCAGTAAGACAAATATCCACAAAGAATTCAGGAGAGATTTCCAAAAGAATTTATACTTGAAGGACAACGATCGGTACATGAAATCAACTACTTCTTTGATAGCCAATATTACCAACAAATACAAGGCACGATAATGGGAACGAAAGTCACACCAACGTTTGCGACACTAGTAATGGAATTCCTAGAAAAAAAAGAAAACATTTATACCGTGCCTGGAATTACTTTTGATCAACATTTCCAATCATATTTTATAGGAAACTGGCAAGGATTCTTGGATGAATGCATCATATTTTGGAACAAATGTAAGGAGGACTTTACAAGATTCCCTAAATTAATAATTAGCACTAATGCTTTGAATTCGTCACCTGTAGTTCGAAACCATTCAGCATTATGTCCGGGCGTTGCATTCTGAGGAGACTATAGTCATCGGTTTCATCGGCCATGTTTCCAAACTTTTCCTCCGTCGTGAATTCCAACGGCGAAAAGTGATTTCAAAGGCGACATTCATACCAGGCGTGCCAGAAAAACCGTACCGTTGCAGAAAATTGTCTATCGCTCGCCACACCGCATTCTGTTGGCCAGGGCTATGGGCTGTTGCCCTCCTGTCCCTTTGACGTAATGGATACTCGTTATTGCTACCGAAATTGGAATCACCCGATCTGCTGAGCAAATAATCATTCTCGGTGTCTGAATAGTCCTAACTAGAATCAACCTACTGAGGACTCGCCACGTGATGTTTAAGTTTGGCGTTGATGAATGCGACGACAGACGCGATGAGGAGCATAAATTCAACGTAGTTGGATGCGAAGACGAACGCAAAACTGGCTTAACTGGACGTGAAGACGAACGCGATGCTGGTTTAGCTGGACGTGAAGACGAACGCGAGGACCGTAAATTCAACGAAACTGGCGTAGCTGGACGCGTTGACGACATTAAAATCTGTGAAGGACCAGAAGAATTAGCTGAATATATAGGAAGTCATAGTGGAAATGGTGGCGTAACCGCCAAAGCTGCAATTTTTTTTTTTTTTTCTATTATTGTGATGAAACCTGAAATTGAGTTGGAAATATTTATACGAAGATTCTAATAAACCTATCGGATTCTTTGAATTTGCTCGCTGGCCTCTATTATCGAATCCGTCAGTGATAACAGATATTTACGTAAACTGGTACAGAAACAGGTACAAAATAAGGCTGTGTACACCATCCGATTTTAAGCATACTTATATTTACATCAACCGATGTCATGGGGGTAGAAAAAGGAAAATAAGTATTGGGTTCGATTCGTTTGACTAAAAAATTCCTCGAGGTGGAGCTCCAGTATGACTGCGGTCTAATGCCTGAAACAAGTAAAATGTATAAGGTAACGGTTTATTTTCTTTTTCGAAATTTGAAAAAGAACTTTGAGTGACCAACAAATAATATTCTAATCGTAAACGTATACGTTTCAACCTAACAGGTCTTATCAGTGCAATTTCGAATGTTAAACTTTATTACTGACATTTTTGTGTAGTTACGGAAATCAATAACTTGAAAGTGATCGGGTGATTAAAAAAGTGATGTTTGTAATCTCAATGTAGTTATAGTAAAAAAAAGCAGGTCTGTTTAAAAGTGAATGAAATTGTAGAAAAATCAATCGATTGATCACGTGTGGCGGTGTTTACAGCCAAATTAGAACATAATTAAGTGGCTTATGTACAACATAGAAGTACATTTCTCCGCAGGGTTAAACTCGAAAAACAAGGTAAAATAAAATAAAAGTGAGATAACTACAGAGAAAGAAGTTTAATACATGGATATACCGATGAAATGTCATACCTTCTGGGCAAAATAAGAACAAAAATGTATGCATTTTTTAATAATTTTATTCTACTCTAAACCAGTCTGCGTTCTATTTCTAAGACTACAAAGAAATTTTGTTTAATTGAACCATTAAAACTTAGCAGATTTCTGTGGCAACACAAATATAACTCAAATCAAGTTTGAAATTCAAAATAGCACTGATGAAACCAGTGAGGTTGAAACGCATATACAATTAGATTACAATTTAATTTAAAAAAATAAAAAAGAATACGTTAACTATGTCATTATTTGTCTGTAATTCAAATTATTTTTTTGTTGTTTCCGAAAGAAAAAAAAATAGTTGGAAAAAGGAAATTAGCATCATTAAAAATAAATAAATAAAAGCTAATAACAGAACCGGATAGAAGAAAGAACGTTTAGCTTTGATACGAAACACATTATTGATGTGCCGTGTCCGCAGCCGTATTAGAACATACATGGACAGCTTACGTTTAGCATAAAACTTCATTTCTTCGAGAAGTAAATCTAAAAAAAAGGCAGCATCTACTTTGTTTCAATTCTAATACATACACAAGTAGCATACATCTTATTATATTAAGGCGGCAAGCTGGCAGAATCATTAGTACACCAGGCGAAATGCTTAGCAGCATTTCGTCTGCCGTTGCGTTCTGAGTTCAAATTCCACCGAGGTCGACTTTGTCTTTCATCCTTTCAGAGTCGGTAAAAATTAGTACCAGTTACGCACTGAGGTCGATGTAATCGACTTAATCCCTTCTCCCAAATTTGAGGCCTTGTGTCTCCAGTAGAAAGGATTATCATTATTATTATCATTATTGCTGGCAGAATCGTTAGCACGCCCGACTAAATGCATAGCGGTATTTCGTTCGTCGCTACGGTCTGAGTTCAAATTCCGCCGATGTTGACTTTGCCTTTCACCCTTTCGGAGTAGATAAAATAAGTACCAGTTGAACACTGAGATTGATGTAATCGATTCATCCCCTTCTCCAAAATTGCTGCCCTTGTGGCAAAATTTGAAAGATGATTATTATTTTATATTTTTTCCAGAGTGTTTCATGGTAAAGACGGCATTTCTCTTAACTTTCATTTCCCCTTACACTCGTACCCGCCTTCCTCACACACACTCAATACGATTATGCCCACATACCTATCTCCCACACCCCACTATCACTTTCATTACACTCCTTCACTTGCACATTTATACATACCTATACCTTACCCTCCCCCCCCCCCAAAAAAAAACCACCTCCCTCTCGACTAACTCAATAAACCGATACACTGCTATACGGCGTACTCACAATCATCCAACTTTTCTCTTCCTAACTCCCCCTTATAGAACTACATTCCCACCTGGGCCCTAACAACTTCCATATCCCTCCCACGTTTTCCTTTTTTTGTTCATTGCCTTCACAAAACGTACATACATACATACATACATACATACATACATACATACATACATACATGCATGCATGTATGTATACAGGAGGTGTGCGTTCACTTCCCCACGGGTAGCCTTCGATTCATTCCATTCAAATGATTTGTAACCCTATTACACGCTTTTATAGTTTTATTTGCTTCGCGATTCACCGTTCCTAAAAAGGATTATCTCAAATTCTCGAAGTTTCTATCTATCTATCTATCTACAAAAATAAGAGGAATGACCAGCAAATGTGGATTCCTATATGCTAGAAATAGATGCCGAATCATCCAACCACGAAAAAATATGTTCTCAGTGAAAAAGTTTAGCAACACAACAGACTGTAAACGGGCAAGACAAATGAAAAAATACTAAATTAAAAAAACGATTAACCTACGTACCATGGTTTCCCCTGTTAAAATTTACATAGGAGTGGCTGTGTGGTAAGTAGCTTGCTTACCAACCACATGGTCCCGGGTTCAGTCCCACTGCGTGGCATCTTGGGCAAGTGTCTTCTACTATAGCCTCGGGCCGACCAATGCCTTGTGAGTGGATTTGGTAGACGGAAACTGAAAGAAGCCTGTCGTATATATGTATATATATATATGTATGTGTGTATGTGTTTGTATGTCTGTGTTTGTCCCCCCAACATCGCTTGACAACCGATGCTGGTGTGTTTATGTCCCCGTAACTTAGCGGTTCGGCAAAAGAGACCGAAAGAATAAGTACTAGGCTTCCAAAGAATAAGTCCTGGGGTCGATTTGCTCGACTAAAGGCGGTGCTCCAGCATGGCCACAGTCAAAAGACTGAAACAAATAAAAGAGTAAAAGAGTAAGTAAATATCTGCAGGATCGTCAGCGTAAGTCTGTCGACGACAGACTTTTACGCTGACGATCCTGCAGATACTTACTTATGTAAGTTTTAACAGGGGAAACCATGGTACGTAGGTTAATCGTTTTTTAATTTAGTAGTTTTTCATTTGTCTTGCCCGTTTACAGTCTGTTGTGTTGCTAAATTTTTTTACTGAGAACATATTATTTCGTGGTTGGATGATTCGGCATCTATTTCTAGCATATAGGAATCCACATTTACTGGTCATTCCTCTTATTTTTGTATGTAATATAATTTTAATCCTCGGATTTTTTATAATATGCCAGACCACTGGTTTTAATTGATTAATATCAATTTCTACCCTCATTAATAAATATATATCTATCTATCTCTCTCTCTCTCTCTCTAGCTCTCTCTCTCTCTCTCTCTCTCTCTCTCTCTCTCTCTATATATATATATATATATATATATATACACACGCATACATATACATATGCATACACACACACACACACACACACACACACACACATATATATATATATATATATATGTGTGTACGTATGTATGTATATATGTATATATATATATATATATATATATATATATATATATATATATATATATATATATATATATATATATATATATATATATACATTTTCAAAATGTAACCATATGTGAATCGTTGGCGATTTTCTTCCTCAGTCTTCCTTTCTATTGTACTTTCCTCTGTTTCTGAAGAAGATCTCTGCTCGAAACGTTAAGCCATCTTTCTTTCCTTTCCTGAGCGTCTGCTAATACTTTACATGTAATACGTACCCGCGTTGTATTTTCTTTTTGCATTTGTTCTTTGGGGGGGGGGGGGATTTACTATATATATATATAACACATACATACAAACACATACACACACACGTGCATACACATATATGTATGCACGTATTATGAAGAACAACAGCTGTTTTCAAATAATGACCTCGTTTGATATCACAGATCTTGTCTATATAAGAAAGATGACTGCCAGCCTTTGACGCCAAGGTGTAGGTGTACCATTTGGCTTGTTCTATGTTACCCCTACCAAATAAAAATTCTCGTACCGGAATAAGGACAAATGTTTTTGACTAGCGTTTCATAATGACGATCCTCAACGTTTTTTTTTGGGGACTATAGGCCGGTTTCATACAAGACATTTTTTCCACCGACCGGAGGATCATGCCCATAACAAACTACAACGAAATGTATTATACATAATTTAATTATTATATATGTAATATATATATATTGAAAAACACCCTGTAGACTGAGATATAGAAATAGAGTTTTAAAATCTATTATTTCTCGATGACCGAGTACTGGTCTGCAGCCCGATGGTTGGGGACTCCTGTTTTATGAGACGATAAGGTATGAGATGAAAGAGATCTAGCTGCTATTTCTAGATGTTATAATCACGTTGAGACTTAGTGTTTTATCAAAGAACTAACTATACATGAAACTTTTGTCACATAACATGTTTCTGATAATATCATTTTACGTTCAACTACGTTCAAGTGCTCTTATAAATTAGAGGTGTGTAGGTGTGTGGCCTTGTGCTTGTGCATGGGTGTGTACGCGTGTGAGTATTTGTGTGCGTGTATGTGTGTGTGAGAGAGAGAGAGAGAGAGAGAGAGAGAGAGAGAGAAGCTATAAATAGAGTAAGAGGTGGTATGTGTTAGCTGTTAGCTGATAATGTTGAAGTTGACTAACTTCAATATCGACTACCGCTTACTTAGTATTGTTTTAGAAGGTGGTAGTGACGTTAGTGGTGTGTATAGATGAGTTGATGTGTAAACAAGGGTGGTGGGTTTACACACAAACACAAACACTCGCTCATACACACACTTATCTGTCTGTCTGTCTGTCTCTCTCTCTTTATATATATATATATATATATATATATATATATATATATATATATATATATATATATATATATATATATATATATAAACGAGTTGTCAGTCGTCCGTTAAGTTAGAAACTAAATCTCACTTAATATAATAGACCAAGTTTATTTTTATAACGTAAAACAATATATTACTAGTTATTATGTCATATAGCTGATCAAAATGTTATTGTCAGTTTCGCGTTGAATTAGCGGCAATAGTTGTTTAGCGGCAATATTCGACGTGAAACCGACGGTAACATCCTGATCAGTTATAAGACGTAGCCAGTACTATACTGTTTGACGACTTTCTCTCTCTCTCTCTCTCTCCCTCCCTCCCTCCCTCCCTCCCTCTCTCTCTCTCTCACACACTCACGCATGCACGCACACACACACACATACATATATTTATGAGTGTGTACGTATATATATATATAAACACAAATAGGCTGAGGTTTACTACAGCTGTTTCAGACGCGTTTCTTTTATTGATGAACAAATCAATTCCATCATGAAAAAACCCGTTTTCTTCAAGTGAATTAAAATCAAATTTAAAATTAAATTCAACATTTAGGATTTTTAACACATAGAGTATAGAATGTGTATTGACTTTCTCATCTCGTTGCCGACTGAGAGCAAATTGAAGAAGGGTTTTTTTTATGTTAAAAATATGTGGTAATAATAATACATGTATATGGATGCGGAAATAATTTCAATAAGGGAATAAAATATCTCTTGTGTGGTATTTAATATACATTTTTTTCGTTTTCCTTTCAGATACATGTCACTCTTAGTTTATTTCTGTTTAAATTGTGCAGATTATTAAGGTCATAAACGTGTTGTATCCTTTCCTGCGCGCTGAAGGCAGTGGAGAGCATCTGCAGTGCTGATAACGCCTATCGATGCAGAAACATGACTCTTCCTCTCTTCCTCTCACACCTAATTCCTCCCACCCACCTCTCCTGTCTTGCTCTGACACCTGCTTCCCCTCTTTACTCCTACTCACCTTCTCCTTTCTACCCTCTTTCTTCATCGTCACCCGTCCCTCGTTATCCCACCCCTACACATTCCAACCCCACCATCCCTATACATCCCATCCCTTACACCCCACGCTTGCTTCTCCCACTCTAGCCTCCCCCACACACCCAACACCACCACACCACACCACACACCACACCACACCACCACACCACACCACACACCACACCACACCACCACACCACACACCACCATACCACTCCACACCACACCACATCACACCACCCCGTGCACACTAGCACTGACCACTTCTCAGCACCTACATCAACAACAGGATATTTTTTGTTTGTTTGTGTGTATGTATGTATGTGTGTGTACGTATGTGTGTGTACGTATGTATGTATGGGTGAACAGATGGATTCATGTATGTGCATGTAAATATGCATATATCTATAGATGCGTACATACACGTAAACATACATGCATACATATGTCTGCGCGCATGTGTGTGTGTATGTGTGTGTGTGTGTGTGTGTGTATGTGTGTGTGTGTGTGCGTGTGTGCGACCGTGTGTAGAGGCTTGATTGGTGCAAAAGCAAAAACGATTTTATTATTTCAAACTTTGATACTTATTTTGGAATAAACTTTTATTTAACCATTTTCAAGTAAGATACCATTTTGAAGCCTGTATTTTCCTCTATTGATTTAAGCCAATGGCTTTACTTTCACTATTTATTCTTGTTTATTTTAGGCCCTCGAATTCATGATGGAAAAGGAGCAAGTTCTAAAGGGAAACACCAGAAATCTCGCGTAACATCGACCAATCTTTTGGTCAGGAGACCATCAACGCACATTTAGGTTCAAGAATTTCATAGCGGAGATGAAAGCTTTGACAAAGAGTAATGTACCAGACGACCTTCCGAAAATGACAATAACCAGTGGAAGGCCGATATTGAAACAAACCCGCGCATAAGTGGTCAAGAATTTACAAGAGAATTTAACCAGGCCCAGCAAACTTTTGGAGAAGTGGGCCGCATGTGACATTGCTCATCATCATGTAGGCCCTACTACTAAAAATTTCAAGGTAATTTTTCATTGGCATGACATTCAGAAAGTCCCGCGGGCCGCAGTTTGCCAATGACTGAACTAAACGTTGATATTATACATGTGTTCGATATTTATATTTTAATGGAAAATCATAAAATCTCAATAAATGTGCCATAGTAGTTGGGCTAATATAAATTTATAAATAAATATATGGAAACTCGTTATAAAATCTGGTCTTTCTTTCTTGTAACGAAAGTGATTCATTTCTTGAATGGATTTGCATGTGATAAATTAAAGGATTGAAGTGAGGCCTAGATTCGAAACCATGTGCGTATACTTCACAATGTACGAGCAGCTGTTCGTGTTTAGTACATGTCCACGAAACTTTAAGTAACATGAGGGGTTAAGCCACTCTGCTCCTCAATGAATACAACTGCAACTCTGTGTGTTGAATACCGCTTGCGTTCGTTTTTCACTAACTCAAGTATCGGGGTAATAACCTGATAACGTACATTTCAAAGTTCTTATACGGTTATCGGCTACCAAATGCTATCACACAGCAGAACTACTACTTTAACTGGATATACATGTGGAAATCAGTGCTTTCAAAACCATTCACCTGATGACGTGCAGGGACACAGTTAGTGTTTGATCATATTTAATTATATAATATTTATATAATAGTATGATATGGAAAATTCAGCAACTAATATCCATTACCAATGCACAGAAACAATTGTTGTGATCTGTGATTAAAGCCTGTTCATTCCATCTTCTTGTTGTATACATTTGCGCACGCGCGCGCATGTGTGTGTGTGTGTGTGTGTGTGTGTGAGAGAGAGAGAGACAAAGAGAGAGACCGTGTAATTTAAACAATTTATATACAGTTACTGCAGCAGAAAACAAACAACTTTATTAAGACTCCGATGTCGAGCACATAATTTGATAAAGAAAATAAAAAAAACAGAAATTTCAACACTAAAATTGGATTAAATTCTACGCATGTCCACCCACCTACTAATATATTGCTACAACTGTTCGAAGAAAAATTATTTTTATCAATTAAAACTATAAAATTCCGAAAAAACCTAAACACTCATTAATAGCTCTCAGACGAAGTTGAACAGCAGATAAACGCAAAATAGATAAATTGGAAAGCACTGTAATCAAGTTTTCACCCATTTTATCACGACAAACAATTTATATTAAATCGACCACACCGCATATCGCCGTCATATTTCTAACGCTATCACTAAGAAACGTAGACAAAAAGACAATAACAACATAAATGAAATTAATACACAAGAACTGAAAATTATTATGAAATAATAATGTTTTATATAGATGACTGATATAAGAAAAAATTATTTTCACATCAGACGCCTTACTTTACTTTCAAAAACCACAGAACAAATTTACGACGAAAACCGTCCATCTCATTCTAAAACTGATATGGTTAATAGTAAAATATGATGTCGACAGTGTTAGTAATATATGATTGATAGATAATTACAATAAATAAACTAGTAGCATCATTACCTCTTCGGAATGCTTTAAAAGAATGGGCCAAATACATTCCTAATTAAAATAAATATAAATTCAAACAATTTGATAGCAAAAAATTTATGCTTAACACGAAAATCTTACTTATGACTGCACTGAATATCGCAAGATCTTTTTAATAATAACAATAAAAGACAAAATTGGCATTTTAATATTGGTCAGATAAAGGATATCGATCTATGAGTGTGCCTTATGGATTGCAGTAATCTCTCGCCATATCGCGGTTCATCTATCGCGGTCCACCTGTCGCGGTTTATTATTTAAGCTTACGTCGATTCCTCGGTGGTGTTGTTTTGCATTTATAATAAAATGAATACATAGACATTATAAAAATAATAAGATAAAGTATACAGTACTGGTTCTAGTTCGCGGATTTTCACCTATCACGAGGTGTTTTGGAACGTAATACCTGTGATAGTCGAGGGATTACTGGAGTAAAATTACTAAGAACGACTTCGTTAGTATGGGCGGATATGATTTCGCTGAGACAAGTTATCTGGCAAAATTATTCATATCATCAACTACAAAGTTCTCTTCAAGTTGAAAGAATTCTCTATCGAGATTATGGCCTATTAATCATGAACATCATTAATTCCCAACAAATGATAGAATTGGAAACGTATTTTCATAATTCTTTTCAGTCAACATGGCTTAATATAACTCTAGACCAACGTTACAACATTACTGTCTTGAATTTGTGAAGGCGTGAGGGCAGTGAGCTGGCAGAAACGTTAGAAGGCGGCGAGCAGGCAGAATCGTTAGCACGCCGGGCGAAATGCTTAGCGGTATTTCGTCTGCCGTTACGTTCTGAGTTCAAATTCCACCGAGGTCGACTTTGCCTTTCATCCTTTCGGGCTCGATAAATTAAGTACCAGTTGCGTACTGGGGTCAATGTAATCGACTTAATCCCTTTGTCTGTCCTTGTTCGTCCCCTCTATGTTTAGCCCCTTGTGGGCAATGAAGAAATAAAAAAGGTTAGCACACCTGGTGAAATGCTTGGCGGTATTTCCTCTATTTTACGATCTGAGTTCAACTTCCACCGAGGTCGACTTTGCCTTTCATCCTTTTAGGGTCGATAAATTAAGTACCAGTTGCACACTGGAGTCGATATAATCGACTGGCTCCCTCTCCAAAAATTTTGGACTTTGTGCCTAAAGTAGAAAAGAAAAGAATTTGTGAAGGCGTGTAGGCAAGCGGTTAGGGTGTTCAACTCACGATCGTCTGAACGTGAGCTCGGTTCCTTGTAGCGCATTGCGCCTTTGAGCAAGGCACTTTATTTCTCGGTGTTCCATTCAAGTCACTTGGCAAAAATGAGTTGTCCTTGTTTTTCAGAAGGCCAGCCTTGTCATATTCTGAGAGCTATATCAAGGGTACACTTGTCTGTGGATTGCTCAGCCACATGCACTTTAATTTCAAGAGCAGGTTGCTCCGTTGATCGGATCAACTGAAAAACATGCCGTCGTAACCGATGGGATGCCAGTTACTGTCTTGTACTTCCTTGATGTCAACCTTAGTTTAAATAATATCCTTTTGAGTTAAATTGGGTAGACGGAAACTGTGTAAAAACCTATCGGATGGATTGTACCTGCAGCTCAATGGTTTAACTTTATCACACCATTAGAATTGTATTAGGAGTCCAGTTATCTGTGGGATATTCAGCCAGTTACACGCTAATTCAAAGTACAGGAAGTTCAGTTGGTCAAATAAATGTATCATCAGCGGAAAATCATTGACTGTTAATATACAGATATGTGTGTGGAGGCACAATGGCCCAGTGGTTAGGGCAGCGGACTTGCGGTTGTAGGGTTGTGGTTTCGATTCCCAGACCGTGCATTGTGAGTGTTTATTGAGCGAAAACAACTAAAGCTCCACGAGGCACCGGCAGGGGTGGTGGCGAACCCTGCTGTACTCTTTCACGACAACTTTCTCTTACTCTTTCTTCCTGTTTCTGTTGTACTTGTATTTAAAAGGGCCAGCCTTGTCACACTCTATGTCACGCTGAATCTCCCTGAGAATTACATTAAGGGCACACGTGTCTGTGGAGTGCTCAGCCACTTGCACGTTAATTTCACGAGCAGGCTGTTCCGTCGATCGGATCAACTGGAACCCTCGTCGTCGCAACAGATGGAGTGCCACATAAACAGATATGTGTAAACGAAGTATGGCCAAATGGTTGAAATGTTCGCTTTGCAACCACAAGATCCCGAGGTCAATCTCACAGCATGGCATCTTGGACAAGTGTCATTTTCTATAGCCTCGGCTTTTTCTATATCTTGCAAGTGAAATTAAATAGAAATTAAGAGTATATTTGTAATTCAAAGGTCAAATTTGTGTACACTGTGCCATACTGAGTCCAAATTGGAATTAATTTAGTAAGAAAAAATTAGTTGATCGAACAACTGAATCTTCATCGATGGATAGAAATCCCTCTATAAATGTGTTAATATAGCGTTTCCTGGAAGTATATATACACAGCGAAGTATACTTACAAATGGGTGGATATAGCATTCCATACAGGCATATGTACAGCAAAGTATGCACTTAAAGGTATGTGACGACAGCGTTCCATACATGTGTGCGTACATCAATGTATGCATTTAAAAATGTGTAACTATGGCGTTCTCTACAGGTGTACGTACACCAATGTATGAATTTAAGAATGCGTAGCTATTTTGTTCCATACATGTGTACGTACACCAATGTATGCATTTAAGAATGTATAGCTATAGCGTTCTCTAGAGGTGTACGTACATCAAAGTCTGCATTTAAAAATGTGTAGCTATAGCGTTCTTTACAGGTGTCCGTACAACAATGCACAAACACAGGTGTTAAACCGACATCATTTGAATATGTAAAGAATAAAAGCCGCTGCATACCCTGACATGGAGCTTCTTGCGGGTGCTTGCGAAAAATGATATAAGGGATTAGTATTAGAAAATGCAGAGAGGACACTTAAAGTTTATAAGGCTGGAAATATTTTAAAAAACTAAACTTGGATTCGTAATAGAAAACGCAACTTTCTACTTTAGATGCTACAAATGACGATGATATCGACGACAATGAAAGTCTGCAGCATCTTATGATTTAAAGCAGGGGGTTCTCAATCATGATCCATATGACCCCTAGGGTCCATATCAGATTTTGGAGGGGTCCAAACAAGCAAAATAGTAAATTGAGGGTCTATGACAAAATTTTGTTTTCGATGTATTCATTGCGAGAAGCACCCATTTTGCACAGTTTCACATTTCCAGCCAATGAAATATGTTCTGTTGTAAACTTACGCAAGTGAACGTGTGAAAAACAAAATAGGAATTTCGAAAGAAGTATCTATAAAGCTTGTTCTAAAAAATCAAATCACTGTGGAGGCAGGGTACCTCAGATTAAAATAGTAACCAAAGGGTTCCACAGGAAAACAAAAATGGTTGAGAACAACTGATTTAAAGAATGATGAACAAAACAAGACACTTTATGTCACAACCTTGCTACCAAGGAGGCGACCAGTCAAAATTAACTCTAAATTGATAGAAAAGAAAACAAATGCATACATAAAGCAGGGGCGGACCGAAATGGTGCTGTCCTTGGGGGCATGTGCTCCCCTCAAGTAAAGAAGTGCGCTTTTCTAAATAATGTTATTACGCCCTTTTCTCCTAGAATTATAATCCCTTCTGACCTTGTGCTCTTCCTTCGAAAAATTCCTGGGACCGCGCCTGTAAAGATTATAAGGCTGAACATAACAAGAAGAAGAGCCAAGCGAATCAAGAGGATGGACGAAAGAAGCAGAGAAAAGAAAGGATATATGTAAAATAGAAAATAGAAAATAGAAAATAGAAGAAAACTACTTCGACATGTGCGTTGTTTAGTATTTTAAGAGGTAGTTTAAACGGGTTTACGAGACTATAGACATTATATGTAGCTATGTACAAACACGCCCACACATTTACACATAACGGTTGTAACCTAGCAAAACTGAAAAGCCACGTGTACTTTTCACTTCTACTTGGGACTTACGCTCATTTCCACAGAAGTGGCAACAATAGGCACCTCTTGCGAAAGGTATTCAGAGGGCTTAACACCTACATACATACGTACATACATACACATACATACATACATACACACATACATACACATAAACACACATACATACCAACACGTATATACATACATACAAACACATACATTCATACATACATATATACAAACACTTATACATACATACATACAAACACTTATACATACATACATACAAACACATACATTCATACGTACATACATACATACATACATACACTGGCATACACACATACACACACACACACACACACACACACATAACAGTGGTGTTACCCATGTGAATGTAGGGCATGCAATGTCCGTCTAAGGTAATTTATAAATGAATGCATAGAGCAAATCAGATTTTAACATAAATCTTACAGGTTTATGAGAGACAGCTGGCAAGAAAGTATGTATCCTACTTCAATTATATTATTGTAATTTTACTAATTATATACTTTGCCTTAAGTACCAGTAGTCACCCTTCACACACACACACACACACACACACACACACACACACACACACACACACACACACACACACACACACACACACACAAACTGGAAAGGTAAGAATGGTTCGAAGAGCAGGCGAGGGAAGATTCATGGCGAAATGCATAGAAATATACAGAGGTTGTTAAAATTGCCTGAAGCTTTCAGGATGAATGATAAATAAGAGGATAAAGTGCAAACAAGAAGGCTATAAAACAAAAACAGAATAAAAGAACATATATAAAAAAAACTATATAAATGCAAACAAGTATGTCTTGTATCATATGTAGGTTAAAAAGTAAGATGCAAAGAAAAGAGAAGAGAATAGAATACTATATACATATACTTACACACACAATATATATATATATATATATATATATATATATATATATATATATATATATATATATATATATATATATATATATATATATATGAAGGGAGTGAGAAAGAGCAAACTAGGTTAAATATGTTATCTAATAAGTCATGTAGACAGTAAAGTAATGGAAGCCGTAGGTCTAAGTAAAAAGATTCGTAATATTTGATGGTTTCAAATTGTTTTGTATAAACGAGTGGAATTTGATATTCGAGAATTACAAAAGAAGTTATTGAAAGAGTAAGAAACTGTTCAAATCGCGACGGGATGACATAATTATCCCAGTATAACATAATGCGAAGTTCAATTTGATGTTAGCGTGAATAAGAATGTATAATATCGTATCAGATGTAGATATGAGCTGCCTAGTATCGCTAAAATGGACGGTGTCGGGCGTGTCGCTTGACTTTTAGAGGCCCCTTTAAACTTTTTGTTTCGAGGCCCCATCCCTTTAATCAAAATTCATAATCTACACACCTTTTATTCATAGCTATATTTTACTTTATCTTATCTGAAGTTCAATATTTCACGTTATCCTAAAGAACATATTTAGGTAGGGACGTTCGTGGTCCAATGCAATATTTTTACAAGAACCTTCGCTGATACAGTGTATTACCATTTTATATCTTGAAATTTTCAGTTAACATAGTTTGATTCTTGTTCAACATCTTAAACAAAGTAAATAGATAACTCATCTACGTACTTTGATCTTCACATTAGGCTCCTCAACCACATAGGCCCTCTTCGACCGCAGGGGCTTAGCGACGGCCCTGGATGGTATTGATACTTTATATTACATGTCGCGGAAAAGTTAAAGGTTTGTAATTGCCTGAAAGTTTTAAAGGTTTTATGCGTATTCGATGTGTACACGAAAGTTTTGAAGGGTTTATGTGTTCTCTGAGTGATTATTGCGAATGTGACTCTTCCTAAAGGGGATTTCACCTTTGTTTTTCCAGCACACGAACACGCCTTAAATAAACTGTCCCATCTTAAGTAGTTTTGATTATTTCTTGTCGTCAGTTACCAAATACAACTGGGTAGCGAGGTGTCATTTCATCTGTGTGGGTTTCAGATTGCGTAAGTGTATTGGTAAAAGCGAAACTTAAAAGATTAGAGGTGAGGACAATCTACGCTTTACGTTCTAAGCTCAAATGCCGCCGACATCAACTTTGTCTTTCATCTTTTCGGAATCGATAAAATAAGGTTCCAGTCAAGCGCTGGGATCTTGTTCTTTCCCCTCAAAATTGTTGGACTTGTGCAAAAAGTAGAAACAATTATTATTATTGTTTTTATCGCAGGTTTTGTTGTAACTCCTGGAGTCTTGCATGCGTAGCAGGCTTGCTGTCTGCAGCCTACAGCACGATGCTATTTGTTCTTCTCAACAATCTAATACAGTGGTTCCCAACCTGTGGTTCCCAACCTGTGGTTCACGGATCCCTGGTGAACCGCTAAGGTAGTACTGGGGCTCCGTGAACTAAATTCAAAATTTCATATATATATATATATATATATATATATATATATATATATATATATATATATAAGGATAAGCATATTAAAAGGAGTCTGTAGGAAAACTCATTTAAAGAAAAGGAGTTCTTGGTAGTGAAAAGGTTGAGAACCGCTGACCTAATACTTTCCTGATTATTCTGGTCGTGCCAAGGAGGCAAACCTTTTGTCACAGTTCTGCTGGGCACTCTATTCCAATTTCCTTTATATTCCTTTTGATGTTTTCCGATACTGTTCTCATGGACCCAACAATAATTAGTACTATCTTCGCCTTCTTCATTTTCCATAGCCGGGCTATTTCGTACTTAAGAGGGTTATATTTATCTATTTTTTCGCCTTCCTTCTTGACTATTCGTGGATCAAAGGGGCACGCAACATCATCTATAGCGTATGCGTGGTGCATCTTGTAGACCACCACTAGCTCAGGTCTATTATGCTCTAGCACCTTATTTGTTTGTTTTGGGAAATCCCAGAGGATTTTGCTAGTCTCCGACTCCGCCACTTCCTGCAGTTTGTACTCATACCACGTCTTGCCTCTCTCTAGCTTCCATTTTCGCTTAGTTTCCGATGTAGCACTTTCACTCCCTCATCGCATAGCCGCAACTTGTAGTGTTTTGGGGCAAGTCTAAGCATTGGTTCGCGATATGAGCAATGGTTTCGTCCACTCTATTACAGATAAGGCACTGTGGAGACACTTGCTCATTCCTTAGATTAACCCTCCAATTCGTGACCAAAACTTTGTCTTGCGCTGCCAGTATAGTGCTCTCAGTCTCTTTTTTCAATATTCCTTTCTTCAGCCAATCCCGCCCAACAACTTCAGTTGTGTCTGCATGGAATTGTTGCGTAATGCTACTGCATGTCCTTTTTAGTACTTTTTTTACTTGTTTTTTCTCCCTTTTTGCTTCTCTGTTTTCAATACTCCTTCGTTCCTAACTAACACTAGCAAGGTTTCCTTACTTTCGCATAAGTATCTCATTAAACTCCGGAGACCGATACGTACGCAGTCTTCCATACTTATCTGCCCCCTTCCTCCACTTGCTCTCTTCATGTATAGACGATCAGTGTCTACACGTGGATGATGGACTCCATGCATCGTTAGGAGGTTTCTTGTTTTCCTGTCCAACTTCTTTACCTCCTCCTCTCTCCACTTCAGGATTCCAGTGCCATAATAACAATAATAATAATAATAATAATAATAATAATAATAATAATAATAATAATTATTATTATTATTATTATTATTATTATTATCATTATTATTATTATTATTATCTATCTATCTATCTATCTATCTATCTATCTATCTATCTATCTATCTATCTATCTATATCTTTGCTTACTGTTCCCAACGCACCAATTATTATAGACCGGACCTTTACTGTTCTCATGCTCCACATTTTTCTTATTTCAAATTTTGGGAGATTGTATTTTGTTGTTGTTGTTGTTTTCCGTCCTCTTTCTTACGATTCTGGAATCAAACGGACACGATGGATCGATAAGTAAGCAACTTCGCTTTTCCTTATCTATAATTGTTATTTCCGGTCTATTATTTTCTAACTTCTTGCCCATTTCTTATATTACTCCTGTGCCAACTTGGGTCATTCTTCCACAACGTGTGCCACTGTCTCTCTCTCCAAGTTCAACAGGCTCTACATTTTTCTGACGCATTCTCTCCATATATATTTTTTCTCAAATTGTTTGTTTTTATCGCTTGATCTTAGGCTGCTACAATTAGGCTCTCTCTCTCTCTCTCTCTCTCTCTCTCTCTCTCTCTCTCTCTCTCTCTCTCTCTCTCTCTCTCTCTCTCTCTCTCTCTCTGTTGTTCCCTTTATAACAATGTAAAGCGTTACTTTACAATCAACCAAACAACCAATATTTATATAGGCTATTATTAAACAGAGATAAGACGATGTTTTATCCGTGTTTTAATCCCGATAAAAAAAATCTTTTGAAAATGTGTTTGAAATGAAAATATTGTATCAGCTTTAAATACTTTAGTTCTACAAAAATTCGCCAGCTCTTTTAGCACCCAACCCCATATTTGACATTTGCTATCTCCTTTGAGATCTTATAACGCTTCCAGTAGGGTGTAATCAGTCAGGGCCTGGATCAAAGGTTGAAAACAAGAAAGTAACGAACCACATGGAATCATGGGCAAGTATCTTCTATTATAGCCTCGGGACGACCAGTCTTGTGAGTGAATTTGGTAGACGGAAACTGAAAGAAGCCCGTCGTATATGTTTGTATGTGTGTGTGTCTTTTTGTCCGTGTTTGTCCCTCACCACTGCTTGACCACCGGTGTTGGTGTGTTTACATCCCCGTAACATAGCAGTTCGGCAAAAGAGACCGATAAAATAAATATCAGGTCTGAAAGAAAAATAAGCTCTGCGGTTGATTCATTCGACTAAAATCTCTTCACGGCTATGCCCCAGCATGGCCGCAGTCTAATGACTTAAACAAGTAAAACAATGATATAAATCACCCTAATGACAGTTTTTAATTAAGGAACAAGGAATGTCGTTTTGAAGGGAATTAGCTGATGCGATCGAATGCAAGTACCTATCAGGTACTTTACTTTATCGACCCTGAAACGATGAAAGGTAAGAGTGACCTCGGTAGCATTTGAACTCAGAACGTAAAGAGCCAGAACTAAAAGCTCTTAGCATTTCTTCGACGCTCTAACGATTCTCTGCCAGCCTGAAGAAAACATAAATCATTTATAATGGCTTTTTTTTTTGGTTTTTTTTTTCAATGCTAATTCCTTTTGGTTGCTTCTACGCGTTGAATGATCTCGCTAAACGAACTGAGCTCATATATAAGAGTGAGAAAGGGAGAAGGAGGGAGAGAGATGGGGGGAAGAGACAGAGAGAGAAAGAAAAAAGGGGAGAGAGAGGTGAGGAGAGGGAGAGAAGAAAAGGAGTGGAAGACATAAATAAATAAATTAATTAAATTGATAAAATGCTTGATTAATGTTTAGAAGATCCTCGAAAATGAATTGGTTTGTGTAACTTTAAAACTAGTTTGGCTGAGGTCATTAATAAACAAACAGTTATTAACAACTTGCAAGTCAACAGACACCTCTCTCTCTCTCTCTCTCTCTCTCTCTCTCTTTCTTTATCTGTCTTTCTCTTTCCTTCTCTTTTCTTTTCTTTCCTCCTTTATCTCTTTCTCTCTCTCTATTTCTTTCTTCCCTACGCTCCCTCGTATGAATGAAAGTACAATTTAGAAAACGAAAAACGTTATAGGTGAACATAGAAAACCAAGTAATCTTATTTTCAATGTTAAAATTCTTCGTCTTGCCATATATTTTCCACGTACAGCTGCAAACAGCTGTGTTATTATTATTAAGGTACAAGGCGGCGAGCTGGCAGAAACGTTAGCACGCCGGGCCAAATACTTAGTGGCATTTCGTCTGTCTTTACGTTCTGAGTTCAAATACCGCCGAGGTCAACTTAACCTTTCATTCTTCCGGGGGTCGATAAATTAAATACCAGTTGCGTACTGGAGTCGATAATTATATCGACCCCAAATTTCGGACCTCCTGCCTGGAGTAGAAAAGAATATTTTAAAGGCGGCGAGCTGGCAGAAACGTTCTGAGTTCAAATTCCGCCGAGGTCGACTTTGCCTTTCATCCTTTCGGGGTCGATAAATTAAGTACCAGTTGCGTACTGAGGTTGATCTAATCGACTCCCCCAAAATTTCATGTCTTGTACCTAGAGTAGAAAATATTATTATTATTATTACCTTTGCACAACTTCTAAGGCTGGAGATGTACTACGGTGTCAGCTGTTCACACCTCTTATTTTTCGAGCATCTTCCGGTGTATTAGAGCGGTTCCAAGCAGTGCTGTTTTCTGCAAGTGCTCCACCTTTATTGCAGCCCCTATTTGTTTCATGTATTTCTCAAGATTTATTATTATTATTATTATTATTATTATTATTATTATTATTATTATTATTATCATCATCATATGTTTGACATTTGCTTTGTATTTGTACAAGCTGACTCCAAGTCTCACCCAGAAATCTCAAGTGACAATAAGTTAGAAGCTCATGCTGGTGTTATGCCTAAGGTGTCATATATTTGGTTTTGCCCATAGAGAATGTTCTAGAGAATGTTTAAGAAAACAAGAAAATTACGAGTTTGTCTTAAAATTAAATTTGAGATTACATAAACAGTATTTTACATAGGATATGGGCAGTTCCCATGAGCACTGTCTTTCGAATCTCTGCCTTTTGGGGGCTTTCTTGGTATCTGAGTTAGGTAGCAATCAACCGCTTTTGCTATCATTTCTAGGGCACTTATGACAACAGGTATTGTTTTTGTCTTCAGCTTCCACATTTTGCCAATTTCTATCTCAAGGTCTTTATACTTGCTCAGTTTTTGGTAGGTCTTGACAGCTACGTTAATGGCGATTGGGATAGCCATATCAATGAGGAAGTATGATTTTTGTCTGAAGTCTTTCAATATAATGTCTGGCCTATTCGCATCTATCTTTCTGTCAGTTTGAATGGTGAAGTTCCAGAGGAGTGCGATGTGATCATTTTCAAGCTCTGGAGGTGATTGTGATCCCACCAGGTTTTTGCAAATTTTTGCTTGTTGAGATACTCCGTAGGCACAAGAAGACTGCACAACATGATCAATATTTCGTACTTAACAGGGTTGTATCCAGTGGCGGACTGGCCAGGTTGCCAACTTGCCCGATGGCAAGTGGGCCCCTGCGCCATTAGAATCCATATATAGGGGCCCATGTGAGTATCTAATGGGCCCATCCCCTCAAGTTTGAGAATTTTTTTAATTCACACCTGGAAGAATGCTTTATTTCAGCCTGGCTGTGTTTATAGACAGTTGAAAACAATACTTTTAACAAAAAACAAAAGAATTAAACGATAGTATTGTAGTTGCGCGTGAGCCCCCTTAGTCTCCTGGCAACCAATTTTATATTACTATATTATTATGAAGTCACTCTTAACATCCTTAACATAGGGAGAATCCGTGAGTTAGCATTTAATTAGTCTGCCGTGGTTGGCAGGGTGTAGAGGGACGTCGGAATGCATTTATTTAAACCCATAAACTTTTCTGTAGAAATTTAATCATCGGCCACTACTTCTCTGCCCCATTTCTGAAGTTGCTGTTGTTGTTTGTTAGAAATAAACATAGTTGTATTAGCGTTAACACATTTAATGCAAAGAGTATTAAAACACTAACTTCAAATCATTATATGGTGTGAGACAAAAGCAATATTGTTCTATTGCTTATTTTCGTTGTAGTGCAAATTCGACTATTCTTCCACTGTTCTCTAACGATTTTCCCTTTCTTTCTTTCTTTCTTTCTTTCTTTCTTTCTTTCTTTCTTTCTTTCTTCTTATTATTATGTTTTTTTTTTCTTCTTTCTTCAAATTTTCTTCCATTTCTCGCCGAGTGTTTTCCGTACACCTAGGGCAGAGAAGCTCATTGTATGCATTCCCAGTTTACACACGCAAATTCACAGGTAAAATATGTAATTAAAAAAAATAAATAAATTCATGAATGGATGTTGTTTTCACAGTGATAATGCTCTTCTCAGTACATAAGTTGTTCCAGTCCAGTTAACACGATATTTTGCACTTCCTGTAGGGATGGTAAGCCTGGTATCATTTTCAAATAGGTTTCAGTACCTTTTTTTTTTATCATTCCTAGAGATCCTACAATCACTGGTACAGTAGTCACCTTGAGGTGCTACATTTTTTCAATTTCTACATTTTATTATTATTATTATTATTATTATTATTATTATTATTATTATTATTATTATTATTATTATTTTATGTTTGACTTTTGTTTTGCATTTGTACAAGTTGGATCCAAGTCTCACCCAGAGACCTCAAGAGACAACAAGTTAGAAGTTCATGTAGGTGTTATGCCTAGGGTACCATATATTTCGATTTGTACAGTTTTGTTCAAGTGAATGTTTAAGAAACCATAAGAAAATTATGTGTTTGCTTTAAAATTTGAGATCACATAGACAGTATTTTACGTAGGATATGGGCAGTTCCCATGAGCACTATCGTTTGAACTTCAGCCATTTTGGGGTTTCCTGGAATCTGAGCTAGGTAGTAATCAGCCCGTTTCGCTGTCATTCCCAGGGCACCTATGACAATAGGTATTGTTTTCGTCTTCAGATTCCACATTTTGCTAATTTCTATTTTAAGATCTTTATATTTGCTCAGTTTTTGGTAGGTCTTGACAGATACGTTTATATCGATTGGGACAGTCATATCAATGAGGAGGCATGATTTTTGTCTGAAGTCTTTCAGTATGATGTCTGGCCTATTTGCGTCTATCTTTCTGTCAGTTTGAATGGTGAAGTTCCAGAGGAGTGCAATGTGATCATTTTCAAGTACTGGGGGTGGTTTGTGTTCCCACCAGTTTTTATCATGGGGCAAGTCCAGGTTTTTGCATATTACCCAGTGAATATATTGTGCAGCTCTATCATGCCTGTTGAGATACTCTGTAGGCGCAAGCAGACTGCACATGGAGACAACATGATCGATGGTCTCATTTTGTTGTTGGCATATACGACATAATGGGGAGCTGCCGTTCTTTAATATGTTGGCCTGGTAGTTCTTTGTAGGTAGGCATTGATCTTGGGCTGCTATGATAAACTCCTCTGTTTCTGATTTCAAGCCAGAGGCCATTAACCATTGGTGGGTAAGGGCTTTGTCAATATCTGCATTATTCGCTCTCTTTGGGTATTTGCCATTGAGAGGTTTTCCATGCCATTTTTCAGTCATAATATCTAAGGCAGCAATTTTTGCACGGGTTTTCAAGCGCTTAGCTTTTTCTGCAGGTGTTTCTAGTTCGTCTAATTCTTGAATTTGTTGCAATTGGAATTCACTTAGATAGTCCTTTGCCTGTTTTGTTACTGAGTAAGATGCTTTCTTGCTTTCATATTTTAAGACAAGTTTTAGCATCCAGTCCTCAGAGTTTTTCAGATAGGTGTCTAGGCCAATTGTAGCTACCTTCATTGATAATGCCAGCTGTAGAAGTCCTCGGCCTCCCTCTTTTCTTGGCAGATAAAGACGTTCTATATCTGCCTTAGGGTGGTGCATTCTATGCATTGTCAACAGTTTTCGTATTTTTCTGTCAACATTACATATTTCAGTAATTGACCAGTTAACGATATTGAAACTGTAAGTCACGACTGGTATGGCTAGAGCATTGATCGCTTCGATCCTGTTTCTCGCGTTCAGCTCTGTCTTCAGTATTGCTCTCACTCTGCGATAACATTCTCTTCTGATCCTTTCCCTCATCACCGAGTGCTTGATATTGTCCCCTTCAATTACCCCTAGGTATTTGTAGCTCTCCGCTGGTTCTAACTCTTTTATGACATTTTGCTGGTCAAGGTTCACATTAGATGTATTTGTCATTTTTCCTTTGATAAAGGTAGCTTTTGCACATTTATCAAGGCCAAAATTATTATTATTATTATTATTATTATTATTATTATTATTATTATTATTATTATTGTTATTGTTGTTGTTGTTGTCGTCGTCGTCGTCATTATTATTATTATTATTATTTTATGTTTGACTTTTGTTTTGCATTTGTACAAGTTGGATCCAAGTCTCACCCAGAGACCTCAAGAGACAACAAGTTAGAAGTTCATGTAGGTGTTATGCCTAGGGTACCATATATTTCGATTTGTACAGTTTTGTTCAAGTGAATGTTTAAGAAACCATAAGAAAATTATGTGTTTGCTTTAAAATTTGAGATCACATAGACAGTATTTTACGTAGGATATGGGCAGTTCCCATGAGCACTATCTTTTGAACTTCAGCCATTTTGGGGTTTCCTGGAATCTGAGCTAGGTAGTAATCAGCCCGTTTCGCTGTCATTCCCAGGGCACCTATGACAATAGGTATTGTTTTCGTCTTTAGATTCCACATTTTGCTAATTTCTATTTCAAGATCTTTATATTTGCTCAGTTTTTGGTAGGTCTTGACAGATACGTTTATTATTATTATTATTATTATTATTATTATTATTATTATTATTATTATTATTATTATTATTATTATTATTATTATTATTATTCAGTAGTCTTATTTTCATAACGTGCTTTCACTGCACTACCGAGCGCAGCTCTGTGTGCCTTGGGTATGTGCTGTGGTTTGCTGTGATACTCTTATAGTTACTGTACTGAAAGTGCTTTACATAGGATGTGTGCAGTGCCTCGTAGTGCTATTTTTTGTATGTTACGTATACTTGTCAGTCCTGGTGTTTTTGTTATGTATTTGTCTGAATATTTTTTTTATTATACCTAAGGCACCTACTATGATAGGAATTGTTTCTGTTTTTAGATTCCACATTCGAGTTACCTCTATTCCCAGGTCTTTGTATTTTGAAAGTTTCTGCTACATCTTTAGACCGCATGCATGTTGTTTTCGTGCGGTTCATTTTAAGGCTTGCTACTGAGCTATGTGTTTCCAGCTCTGTCCAGAAATTTAAAAGCTGCATGTGGAGGCCGAAAACTACAAAGAACCAGCGGAAGCTTAAAGGAAGCATCTTGGAGCAAATGGTCATGCAAGAGAAACGCAAAAAGTATGAAGAGGTGAAGAGGAACATGAATGATTCTCTTGAGTGTTCCGTTCTCTGCAAAGAGAAGAGAACATCTGGAAAGTGACATCGCGAATTATGGATTGAAGAAACTGATGCAGGTTGCAGAGGAATTGAAGAGTCTAAAAGGATGTAGTTGAGAGATGGTACCCTTATAAGTCGGAGGTGACGGTGCTTAAGAACAAGGACGAGCTCATGGTAAATGACAAAGTGGAGTTTGATGAGGTACGCAAAACCTTCTTCTACAACAATTTTAAATCATTAGCGAAGCTCGACCGTCCTTCACACAGACAGACACAGACTCACACACACACACACACACACACACACACACACACCCTCACACATACACACTCACACACACACACACACACACACACATATACCCTCACACACACACACTCACACACTCACACAAACCCATGTATTAACTTGTACACATATATTAGCATCATCAGACTATCTGGTTAAGGTGATTAAGATGACACTTGGAAGTCACTGTCAGCATTTTCCTTGCAAAAAGCTAATGAAGATATATACGCTATTGGAAAGTATTGAGTAATGTTTCAGTTTAATTTTAAACTGTGTTTATATATATAAAGGCATAAAACAAATATATGTGTATGTGTGTATGTATATGTAAATATGTATACGTGTGTATGTATGCATGTGTATGGTGTGTATATGTCTGTGTGCGCATGTATGTGTTGTGTGTGTGGTGTATATGTGTGTGTATAGGTGTTTATGTGTGTGTGTGCGATAATTAAAATGCAGAATAACTTAAATTTTAAAATTGAACCATAATCTGTGTTGTTCGAAAGCTATTTCAATGAAGTTAAAAATATCATTTATATAATTACGTGGTTAACATACGTAATAAATTAATTTAAATGTGATTCTGTATATATACATGCAAGTTTACTCCATTAATATTTACTACACTCCAATAATATACTGCTGTTTAACGATGTGTTAATAATTGAGCTATTAAATATCACGGATATATTTAATGTTGTTTATACATCAATAGCACACACGCTCGCACGCCCACACACACACACACACACACACACACACACACACACATACACACACATATACACACGCATACACACACAGCCACACACACACACACACATAAACACACACAATTTACGTGTGTATATGTTCTTTTATTCTTTTACTTGTTTCAGCAATCTGACTGCCGCCATGCTGGAGCACAGCCTCGAAAGATGTTAGTCGAAGAAATCGACCCCAGGACTTATTCTCTGTACGTCTAGTACTTATTCTATCGGCCTCTTTTGTCAAACCGCTAAGTTACGCTGACGTAAACACACCAACACCGGTCGTCAAGCGATGGTGGGACGAACACAGACACAAAGACACACACACACATACATACATGCATACATACATACATATATACATACATACATGCATACATACATACATACATACATACATATATACTTATATATATATAAATATATATATATATATATATATATATATATATATATATATATATATATATATATATATATATATATATATATATATATATATATATATATATATATATATATATATATATATATGTATGTATATATATATGAAATAGAGTGAAGTGGAGGAATAAAAATAGATGTGAGATATGCAGGGATATTGCATCTATAGATCCATTGTTTAGGCAGAATGGTGTACATTCTGCCTAAACAATGGATCTATAGATGCAATATCCCTGCATATCTCACATCTATTTTTAGAATGGTGTACATTCTGCCTAAACAATGGATCTATAGATGCAATATCCCTGCATATCTCACATCTATTTTTATTCCTCCACTTCACTCTCTATTTCATATCTTATATCTATTGCTTAACCATTTTCTCACACCGTCTCCGATGAAGCGGTATATAAAATATCCCGGAAACAGCTGTAAGACCTTCTATTTATAAATGTTCTAAAATATTTCATAGCTTTGGATTTTTATCGCATTCTGAAAATTTTTTTATATATACACATGCTGATATATGACCTACGTTGGACTCCTCATTCGCATAATCACCGAACCTGGAGCTTAGCTGTAGTCTGTTCATAGCACTTACTCAGCATTACCTGACACCTTTCGGTCTTATTGACACCATTACCTCTCATAACCTCTCTCTTGCTCAAAATGCTTCCTTTCAGATACACATGCACACACACACACACACACACACGCACACACACGCTCACACACACGCACACACACACACAAACATACACTCTCACTTTCTCCTTACACTATCTCCCCATTCGTCTCCCTCTTTTCCTACCTTATGCATTCCATATTACATTTCTTCCCCCCCCCCTCTCTCCACCCCAACCCATTCACTAATACTATAAAAAGAGAAAAATCCCTTCACAAAATTTAAACCTGAAGAATCTATTAGTGTAAATGAAAGCGCTTATATGTGATTTGTAAAAATATGTGACATGTTAATAAATATTTGTATATGTACAACCATCCAGATTTCTGAGTACCTTATTTTTTCTAATATATATATATATACATATATATATACACACACACATTCATCCTACAAGGCTGCCTTGGACTCTGAGCCACAGTGAAGGCAACTAATCTAGAAGCTGGAGAACTTTAATAAGAAAAGCCTGGGGTATGGTTATGCTTTCCATTGAGTTTGTGGCGAAGATTTGCTCCAACTTTCTGCGACCAACACCGCAAAAATATGCGACTGATCCTAAACAAACTTTCACAACTGAAAACAAGTCTTCTGTGTGGATAGTATAACAGCTATATTCTTGGTTGTTTGACGGGAAAATCCGGTATAATATATTATGTAGTATTATAAATCAAGTCTCATGACAACCAGTTCACGTTACCGAACGGTTTCGTGTTAAAGTGCCTGCCAAGTGTGGAAAGGTAAATTGATAACAGAATCAGAAATTATCTAGTGCGAGAAAGACTAATTTATTCGGATGTGTATATTTTAAGCATAATAGATTATGATACAGCAATCTCCCATTTCTCCACGTGTCCTGAGGAAGAGGTTCTAGCTCTAAAATATCGAAGAAATCCGAGGTAAAACATTAACTTTTATTCTATTTTTACGTATATATTTCATTCATTTTGCATTGTTTCGGCTTTTAAACAAGTTTTAATCTTTCAATGTCACACAGTGCTTCACCCGAACAACTCTGTATTAATATTTATTTGTAGCCAGGTTTTTAGTGCTCCACGAACGAAATAGAGCAACGCAAACTGACTTTGTTGTTGACTACAATCAATAACACGGTAAGCAGTGTTACTACCATAGCCGTTTTAATAAATAACAGCAAAGCAACCAATGAGATAAGATCGCAATGGTCCGAGATATGTATAAGTTTGAGATATGTATGTGTGTGTGTGTGTGTGTGTGTGTGTGTGAGAGAGAGAGAGAGAGAGAGAGAATGAGAGAGAGCATGTGTGTATGCGCGTACGAGTGCACTCGTGCGTACGTGTATGTGCGCGCACGCGTATATGATTGTGCGGTGGGGCAGAAATTCATGATTCTCAATAGTACTAACAAGCAGTATTATGCAGTATTAGTTGAGATTTAACGTATAACTGCACTTGTTGCACTTACACAACAAAAACCGTCCTTATCACGTCTTTTATCAAGACATTGTGTATCTAAGCTTATACTTTCTGCCGTCTGTATTTCTTTTCGAAAAGAATATAAGAATAAGGTGTGGCTTTAGAGGTATTTCAGTGCTCTTTTAACGAGTCAAGAGACACATTATGTGGAGTTCTCACCAAGCTTAATTTTACCATTTTTCCAAGCTCAATAAGTACCAGTCATATACTGGCGTTGATTAATTAAATTCCATTTCACCGCTTGAATGTGTGTCCGCATGCATTTTTATCGTTTACCTTTTACTTGTTTCAAACATTAGACCGCGGCCATGCTGGGGCACCGCTTTGAAGAATTTTAAGTTAAATTTAATCGATCACAGTACTTTTTTTTTGTAAAAAAAAAAAAAAAGCCCGATACTTACTCCATCGCTCGCTTTTTGCCTAACTGCTAAGTTACAGAGACGTCAACACACCAACACTGGTTCTCAAGTGGTGGTGGGAAACAAACACAGACAAAAACACATACAAACATACACACACGCACATACACGCACACACACACACACACACACACACACACACACACACACACACATACACACACACGCACACACACACAAGGGGGTTCTTTCAGTTTCTGTCTACAAAATCCCCAGACAAAGCTTTAGTCGGCCTGAGGGTGTAATATTTATATGTGTGTATATATATATATATTTATATGTATATATATATATACACATATAAATGTATATGTATTTATATCTATCTATCTAGCTATCCATATATATATATATATATATATATATATATATATATAGGTGTGAGAAAGTTGGTATGTGAAAGCACGTGGTTGGATGTATAAAAGATAATAAGAGTGAAAAAACTACAGAAGGCTTGTGTTACATGGTTAAAGTATATATTTAAATTATGTCAGAAAAATGTTATAAAATCTTTTTGGTATATAAACATTGTATTTTGAGAAATAACCGGTTTCGTGTTGTCTTTTCAAATTTCACTACTTCATTGTAACGTGTTCGCTTCAGTCTGAAAAAGAACACGTTACAATGAAGTAGAGAAATTTGAAAAGACAACACGAAACCGGTTATTTCTCAAAATACAATGTTTATATACCAAAAAGATTTTATAACATTTTTCTGGCATAATTTAAATATATACTTTAACCATGTAACACAAGCCTTCTGTAGTTTTTTCACTCTTATTATCTTTTATATATATATATATATATATATATATATATATATATATACAGGAAAAATTAAAAATGGAAACAAACGCTCAAGATGGTAATAAATCATTTATATCTTCATATCATCGACATATGTTTCGATGGATGCATTCAAAATAAATCCGTCAGGAACAACAAAGTGGAGCAATGCGCCAATCTTAGCAGGGAGGATATAGACAACGGTGTGCATCAATTAGACATTTTAACTGATGTAAGAAACTCCAATATATGTGACGTGTATATATATATATATATATATATATATATATATATATATATAGTAAGGTAAAAGATTGGATATTAATTAATATCAATTTAATACCAGGGAACTAGCACGTTAAAAGAATCAGGAGTTTCAGAAAAAATTATCTGAGATCTCAAAGGATTATTGTATATGTATATATGAAAGAGATGACTAAGTGGACTGCTAATGTGCTAGAAGAAGATCACATGTAATGACTCTATTAAGACCGAATTGTTCTCAAAGAAAAAAAATTAGTGAAGCAATAACAGAGACTGATGGAAAAAAGTAACGGGCTTTAAAAAAAGAATTAAATACTGAGGTAAATTTACTCTACTAAAAAATCACTTCAAGGCAGTACTCCAGCATGGCCACAGTTTAATGAGTGAAACAAGTAAAATAATAAAAGTTAAAAGCATTAATGTAATGCATGTGATATATGTGAGTGACATCAGTAATAGAATTATTATAGAACTTGAGATTTTGACAACCTGGGTTTACCATCACTGTTATAGGGCCGTGTGCTTCGATGACAGTCACCAGTAACTAGTGATCCAGCACATTACTTTGATAAATAACTAACCTTAGACAAGTCCTGATTGAGCAAGCCTAGGCACTCCAGCCTTGACCACTCTGTCCTGTTTACATGAATAGTATTTCTAGGCTACATTGTTCAATATCTGATTTGATTCCGCTGAGGTCAACTTTGCCCTTCATCCTTTTGGGGTTGATAAATTAAGTAACGGTTGTGTACTGGAGTCGATCTAATTAACTGGCCCGTTCCCCCAAAATTTCAGCCCTTGGGCCTGAATATCTGATTTGAGTGAGAATTGGCCACTATTTCTACTAGAGTAGAAAAGAATATCTGATGTGAGTCTGCCAAGGTCGACTTTGCCTTTCATCCTTTTGGGATTGATAAATTAAGTACCAGTTGTGTATTGGGTTGACCTAATTGACTAGCCCGTTCCCCCAAAATTTCAGTCCTTGGGCCTAGAATAGAGAAGAATATCTGATTTGAGTGAGAATTGGCCACTATTTCTAACAGATTTTCTCATACTCATGCTTTGAGATATTCTTCAATGGCTAAAGAATATCCCAAAATTCAATAATTGCGTTTATTGAAATTGAAAAACGAAGATATGTATCACAGACATGGCTACTCAGGAACTTGCTTTCCACTCTTTTTCCTTAAAACCTCTTCGATATCATTTTGCCCCAGACCACCCTTGACTTTATGATATTAACTTCCTGTTTAAATTTCCCATCAAAATTTCGTGTTAATTTATGTTCCAAATACCAACTTGACAATGGCAAAATTACTTCACTAAATTTTTCATTATTTTCAAAATTAATTTAAACAAAAGCGATGTACTTCAACAGAAATATCATTACAAAAGATTTAAGGTTATCTAAATTAAGACGTTCCATAAAAATTTATCAATTTATGTTCCAAACACCAGCTAAATAACGACAAAGTTATTTTGCTAAATTCTTTAATATTTTCAAAATAAACTGAAACAAAAGCAGGGTATTTTTACATGACTGAGGTAACACAGGATGTAAAGTGGTCTAAATTAAAACCTTCGTTCAAAATTTAACCCATTACTTCCCATAATTCTATTAACTGGAATTATTTTTATGAAACTTTGATTTCTAGCATAAAACAGCCTTGGAAACATGCTGGAATGATCAAAATAAAATTTCAAAATAGCATTTCAAAATAACATTTTAAATAGAAATAAGCGAGATATTGGATGAAAATTAGCAAACCTCATTTGAATATCAGAGAAATATACCTAGTAAATATAGCAAAAAGGTTAGATATGTGTAAACATTGACAGATAATTACGAAATTTGTAATTTTTAAGTGATCTCATATGAGATCACTGGTAGGTAATGGGTTAATGTTAATTTTTATTCCAAACACCAGCTAAATAATGACAAAGTTATTTTACTAAATGCTTCATTATTTTCTAAATTAATTTAAGCAAAAGCAATGTATTTCAACAAAAATATGTTTATAAATGTGTTGAAGTGATCTAAACTAAAACTTTCCATTGAAATTTCTTGTTAGCAGTTGTCGACCTTAGTTTGGATTTTGTTTATTCTGAGATTAATCCTGACTGAGCACATTTGTAATCAGAGGTATTCTAACTATGGCCATCACATCTTTTTAAGGTTTATCTTGGACTACATCATCTGATTTGTTCTTCCTCTTTTTTTTTTAAAGACAGGAAGTAAAGATTTGAGAGAGGTCTAGGTGCTATGTACATTATGTATCTTTAGAGTATATATATATATATATATATATATATATATATATAAAGTGTAGTATATTGCCACTTAAGTGTGGCTGACCCCTAGGGGTGGATGTTACTGTTGCTTTTAGCCCCAGGAGGACATCTCCTCTAGCTGGCTTATCGAGGGATAACTTCCCTTGGCAAACAGGACACAGTCGTGTGTCGATAAGCCAGCTGGAGGAGATGTCCTCCTGGGGCTAAAAGCAACAGTAACATCCACCCCTGGGGGTCAGCCACACTTCAGTGGCAATATACTACACTTTATCGTGCAGTTACTGTTAATACTTCATTTAGAGAATTAACATTGCTTGTTTTCACCTTTTCGATATCAGTGAAAAATTTCACTGGAAAAGTAGATATAAGATTGCCAGGATTTTGTCCCTCTCACCAAGGTCAGTGGCTGTCGAACGCCGACGAAGGGAAATAACCCTGAAATCCGGATCCGTTCGTGCTGCAGATCATGGTGAGAGGGATAACTTCCCTTGGCAAACAGGACACAGTCGTGTGTCGATAAGCCAGCTGGAGGAGATGTCCTCCTGGGGCTAAAAGCAACAGTAACATCCACCCCTAGGGGTCAGCCACACTTAAGTGGCAACATACTACACTTTATCGTGCAGTTACTGTTAATACTGCATTTAGAGAATTAACTTTGCTTGTTTTCACCTTTTCGATATCAGTGAAGAATTTCACTGGAAAAGTAGATATAAGATTGCCAGGATTTTGTCTCTCTCACCAAGGTCAGTGGCTGTCGAACGTCGACGAAGGGAAATAATCCTGAAATCCGGATCCGTTCGTGCTGCAGATCATGGTGAGAGGGATAATTTCCCTTGGCAAACAGGACACAGTCGTGTGTCGATAAGCCAGCTGGAGGAGATGTCCTCCTGGGGCTAAAAGCAACAGTAACATCCACCCCTAGGGGTCAGCCACACTTAAGTGGCAATATACTACACTTTATCGTGCAGTTACTGTTAATACTTCATTTAGAGAATTAACATTGCTTATATATATATATATATATATATATATATATATATATATATATATATATATATATATATATATATATATATATATATATATACACACATACATATACACATCGATAGATAGACAGACAAACAGGTAGATAGATAAATAGATAGATAGATAGATAGAAATATATATAAGCTTGCATGTAAGTATTCTAAAGATAAAGGTCAACATTGGATATAGGGAATTCCAACCACGTTTAGTGGTTCGCTACCTCAACAACTCCTTTACAGGATCCAGTGGCTAAAGACATCATCAAGAGGAACCATGTCTGGTTTCAGCCCCAACTCCTCTACCGTTTTCAACATGCTGGGGCCCCTTCTTTCGGAGGTGTCTTCAGCTCTGGTGTTGAGTGCATTTTTTCTTCCTCCTTTTTTCTTTTGTTCCCTGATTTCTTCGATGCAGTGTCAATGAATGTCAGTAGGTGAATGACAATCCTGCCAAGTCTCCCTGTATATATTATAAAGGGCAGTTGTTGCTGCGTTGTTAAAAAGCTTGCTTCTCTGGTATGTGGTTTTGAGTACAGTTCCTCTGCACAACATCTTCAGAAAGTATTTTCTAATATAGCCCTGGGCTGATCAAAGCTTTGCAAGTGGATTTGATAAATGGAAACTGAAAGAGACCTAATATATACATCAAAACGGTAACGGATCCCATAAAATTCAAATGTTTACTGGACAAATTTCTTCAAAAAATCCCAGACCAACCTCCTACACCTGGATATGTCTCCAACAATAATAACTCTTCGCTAGAGTTCCCCATATACGACTAAAAGACTTCACCAGGTGATGCTATTAAGTTAGACATGGCCTGGGCCTATACTGGCCGAAACCTCTCAAAGTTATATATCTATACATATGTATTTGTGTATTTGTGTGTACCCTTGAGCAGACGTCATGTGATAGTTGTAAATGAGCATCATCGTTACAGAAGTGGGGTTGTTTATTTTCTGTTTGTCATAAAAAAAAACATGTCTAACTATGAGAGAAACAGGTGATGGTTTGCAACAGGAAGAGCATCCAGCTTCAGAAGATCTGTCTCAATAAACACTGTCTGACCAATGTAAACATGGAAAAGTGGACATTAAAATGATGATGACGATGATGATGATGATGATGATGAAGAAGATGATGACAAAGATGACAATGACGATGACGATGATGACGATGATGATGATACATCACAAATAACATTTTTTTAAATTTGGTATGGAGTAAGGAGCTATGTCTATGGCATTTACAGGATTTAGGGGATCAAAACTAATCCAGATAATGAAATTAATAATGTAGATAATGAGGTTAATAAATAGTCCAGATAATTAGCTGAATGTTTCATATAATAATAAAGTTGCTGTTCAGAATAATCTTCTAATTCTGATGAAAGGAAATTAACTCTGGAAAAAAAAATGACCGAAAAAAATCATAATTTTGGTTAGAAAAAATTTTAATGGAAAAAAATAAGATGTTGCATTTCATTTAAATATCATAAATAATAATTAAGATAATTATAAAAATAGGCACAGGCATGCTATGTGGTTAAAAAACTTGCTTTTCAGTTTTGTGGTTTCAGGTTCATTCCCACTGCACAGCACCTTGAACAAGTGTCTTCTATTATAGCCACTGACTGACCAATGCCTTGTGAGTGAATTAGATAGATGGAGACTGTGTGGAAGCCTTTCATGTATGTACATGTCTATGGTTATCCCCCCCACTAACTTGATAACTGGAGTTGGTTTGTTTACATACCTGTAACTTAGTGGTTTATCAAAAAAGAATGACAGAATTAGTTCCAGACTTGAAAAATAAGTACTGGATGGAGTCAATCTGTTCAGCTAAAACCCTTCAAGGTGGTGCCCCAGCATGGTCACAGTCCAATGACTGAAAGAAGCAAAAGAAATATATTTGAAGCCATTATTATTATTATTATTATTATTATTATTATTATTTGGCACTTGTGTCGGTGGCACGTGAACAAAACATTCGAGCAAGGTCGTTGCCAGTGCCGCTGGACTGACTCTTGTGCAGGTGGCACGTAAAAAACACCATTTGTGCGTGACCGCTGCCAGTACTGCCGGATTGGCCCTCGTGCCGGTGGCACGTAAAAGCACCCACTACACTCTCGGAGTGGTTGGCATTAGGAAGGGTATCCAGCTGTAGAAACTCTGCCAAATCAGATTGAAGCTTGGTGCAGCCATCTGGTTCGCCAGTCCTCAGTCAAATCGTCCAACCCATGCTAGCATGGAAAGCGGACGTTAAACGATGATGATGATGATGATGATGATATATATACATATTGCTTTCAAATTTTGTAACTTCAAGGAAGGAGCTGAGCCGATTACATCGACCCTGCCATACTCAGCTGGTACTTATTTTATTGACTCCGAAAGAATGAACAGCGAAGTCAATACTGGCAGCATTTGAACTCAGAATGTAAAGTCGCAAAGAATACTATTAAGCATTTTGTCCGGTGTGGTAATGATTTTGCCATCTTGCCCCCTTAATTCATCCTCCTCCTCCTCCTCCTCCTCATCATCATCATTTAACATCTATTTTCCATGCTGGCAAGGTTGTATAAAAAAAAGTCTCTAGTATGAGTAAGGTTTGAACCTGTACAGACATTTGCTGATTGAAACTTAAGTTTCACATTTTAACCACTCAGTTATATTGTGTCCGAACAGCTGGTTATTAGTATTACCATGCATAATTGAATTCATATACTCTCTTTTACTCTTTTACTTGTTTCAGTCATTTGACTGCGGCCATGCTGGAGCACCGCCTTTAGTCGAGAAAATCGACCCCAGGACTTATTCTTTTTGCCGAACCGCTAAGTTACGGGGACGTAAACACACCAGCATCGGTTGTCAAGCGATGGTGGTGGGGGGACAAGCACAGACACACAAACACACACACACACACACACACACACACACACACACACACACATACATATATACGACGGGATTCTTTCAGTTTCCCTCTACCAAATCCACTCACAAGGCTTTGGTCGGCCCAAGGCTATAGTAGAAGACACTTGCCCAAAGTTCCACGCAGTGGGGCTGAACCCGGAACCATGTGGTTGATAAGGAAGCTAATTACCACACAGCCACTCCTGCGCCTATGTATCTGAATATGTAAAATCTGTGCATGTCTATAGAGGACCACCGTTGTTTCTCTATTAAACCTTTCTATAAATCTTTCAAAATGAAGGATATTTGGAGAATAAACCCTAAATAGTCATTTAAAGATTTGAAAATGTTAAGATAAACTAAAAACAAGCACAGTCAAACATTATTAATTAGATCTTAACAATGAAAAAGTAAAAATTCCCAGAATTCAAGTTTCAGAAATCTGCATGTTGATGCACTGGAATTACAAATATTATAAAATATGATAATAGCATTGGATAATAATAAAACTGTAATGTCAAGCAAATAGAATTATGTAATGTTAGAGCACTTAATGTTCTCCAGTGTAATCTTGAATCATATAATAATTAAAGGAGGAAAAATTGAAGAATAATAGAAAAATGAGTTAGACGTCTAATAAATAAATAAATAAATAAATAAACAAAGAGATTTTTGAAATGCAAATATCAAATACAAATTTAAGCGAAGTCAACTGCTTTGCAATTTAAGATTTGAATTTTAATCCCAAATTGACAGTTTTGTTTGTTCAGCAATGCTTCTGTTTCTTGGAACTGAAAGACAATGGATAGACCCAGAGAAATGACACAAGTACTGACTGCATGAATGAATTTAAAGTCAAGAGAATGTGGCATATAAACATACGTACATATATGTACATATATATATATATATATATATATATATATATATATATATATATATATATATATATATATATATATATATATATATATATATATATATCTGGCAGTGTCAGCTATAGTCTATATATATATATATACGTAAAGAATAAAAAGTTTAGAATGGTATAATAATGCACTATAGAATAAAAAATGGACTATATACCTGTTGTAATTTGGTTATCTATAGTCCGATGATATATCGGAATTACAATTCCTTCTTCAGATCTTCTTTGCTAGAGTCTCTGCTTTATATATATATATATATATATATCTGGCGGTGTCGGCCATAGTCTATATATATATATATATATATATATAGGAAGACCTGGGATGAGGTGGTGAAGCACGACCTTCGAACATTAGGCCTCACCGAGGCAATGACTAGTGACCGAGACCTTTGGAAATATGCTGTGCATGAGAAGACCTGGCAGGCCAAGTGAGACGCTAACCGTGGCCTATGCCAGTGCAGCATAACTGACCCATTTAAGAGTACCCTTTAATCATTGGGCAATAAACTGCACTTGCGAAGACCTGTTGAGTCAAGTGAAGTCATTGGCGTGGCCGATGACAGTACCACCTGATTGGCACCCATGCCAATGGCACATAAAAAGCACTCTCCGAGTGATTGGCATTAGGAAAGGCATCCAATTGTAGAAACTCTGCCAGATCAGATTGGTGCCTGGTACAGGCTTGTGGCTTGCAAGCCCTCAGTCAAACCGTCCAACTCATATCAGCATGGAAAGCGGACGTTAAACGACGACGACGACGACGATTACGACGACGCCGATTACGACGACGACGATTACGACGACGACGATGATGATGGTGATGATGATGAATTGTATGCAGGTGTAGGCGTGGCTGTGTAGTAAGAAGTTTGGGCAAGTATTTTCTACTATAGCTGATTCGCCCAAAGGCTTGTGAGGACATTTGGCAAACGGAAAGTGAAAGAAGCCTGTCGTACACACACAGACAGACAGACAGGTACACACACACACACACACACACGCACACACACACACACACACACACACACACAAACACACGCACACACGCACACATACACATACATGCATAATACATACATACATACATGCATACAGTATCATGCAATTCTTGCTCGTATGTAAAAACCTTGTAAAAGAAATAATACATTTTAAAGAATTGCTTTGATATAATGGTAGAACGTCTGTCATGTTTATAACGAACGTGGATACACCACCCAGCTGCTGATGCTCCTGGAAATTACGCCGTCGCCCTTCCATCAAGTCCCCAATTTCGCGTTCCCTTCACCAACAACACCATCACTCCGAAGCACCATCGTTTGGAACTTCTGTCTACTTTAATTTGGCCCTACCTCTTTCCACATCTCCTTTGGACACCTCCCATCAGACGCGACTGCAATCTGTGTGGCCTTGTCGTTGTTATTTCATCGACGGCTTCATACAGCTTCGATCCTTCATATAAGGTTGTCATAGAACAAAACAACTGCAGTCTCAACATCAATAACACCGTGCTTTCTTTTTAAAAAAATACGGTGAGCTGGCAGAATCGTTAGCACGCTGAGTAAAGCGTTTAGTGACATTTTCGTTCGTCTTTACGTTCTGAATTCAAATGCCACCGAGGTCGACTTTCACTTTCATCCATTCGCTTTCGATAAAATAAGTACCAGTTAAGCCCTGGGGTTGATGTTATCGACTTATCCTTCCCCTAAAATTACTAGGCTTCTGATAAAATACGAAACTATTGATTTCTTTTAACTCTAAGTGTTACAAAGCAATCGTAATTCCACCGTTTTCTCGACTTCCTTCTGTTCAAATCATTCCCCACCATCACCACGATCACACATATCGGTTTTAGGAACTATTCTCAGAGCTTTCAGAATTAATCCACGTTGTTTAATCTTCCGTGTTACCGATTGTATAATCCTTTATTTAGTTGCAGAGATTTTCATTTATTGATTGATTTGGGAAATCTATTTTAGTAAAAATTCAGGAATTTCAACTAATGTTTCAACCATTCCATTAAATTCGGAATGCTTAGAATTTCATTTTACAATTTTTCTATAAAATTCTTCAAGTTATCTACATTGGATTTCCCATACATACATACATACATACATACATTACATACATTACATACATATATTACATACATACATGCATTACATACATACATTACATACATACATGCATTACATACATACATATATACATACACACATAGATCTATACATACATACACTATACATACATACATTACATACATACATACATACACACATACATACATACATTACATATATTCATACATACATACATTACACACATATATACATACATACATTATATACATTCATACATACATACATACATACCTGCATCCATACATACATTCATGCAAACATACATACATACATACATACATACATACATACGTACATACATACATACATATCAAGACAGTAATATTGACATAAAGTGCAGCCTCTCTTGGACTCGTGACCGAAGGCCTTGGCGAGGCGAGTTGAGTTTAACCATAGGCGCGGTGTGAGCCACTGATGAGCATTAAAGGCAATGTGAAATCATCGATAATCTGGCGATGCCTGTTGCTGTAGGAAGCTTGCCTCTTTTGTCAGTCATTAAGACAATACTTTGACTCTTATTTCTAGCAATACAGGTGGTGTGTACTTTAGTAACGTCTATATATATATATATGTATATATATATATACATATATATATATATATATATATATATATATATATATATATATATATATATATATATATATATATATATATATATATATATATACAGATAGATAGATAGATAGATAGATAAATAGATAAATAGATAGATAGATAGATAGATAGATAGATAGATAGATAGATATGGACGGTCTATAATGTTACTCTGAGCAGCGTTTCTTTAGGCCCTAGACTTAGGATTCTGAAGAAATGCTGTAAAGCTAAGCGCTTTATAGACGTGAGGCCCAGGGTAACCCTATAGACGGGCCATATCTGTCTTTTCCTATATACATTTCTGCTCTATAACTTAGATAGTGCTTCGTTTCTGTATTTATGATTTACAAAAGATATAAAACATGTAAAATAATGTAATTTTCTAAAATGCGTGGGTTATGCAAATTTGAAAGAAGAGTACTTTGCGTTCATATTCGAAATAAGTTATAAATAGCTATTTAAATTCTATTTAAAATTTACTCCTGCTTTTCATCTGTTTTTACCTTGATTGAAATTGTTTGTTATAAAGTTCCTATCTATCTATCTATCTATCTATCTATCTATCTATCTATCTATCTATCTATCTATCTATCTGTCTGTATGTATGTATGTGCGTGTGTGTATATATATATATGTATGTGTGTATGTGTGTGTGTGTATGTATACACAGACATGATATAGATAGATAGATAGATAGATAGATAGATAGATAAATAGATGTGTGTGTGTGTGTACGTGTGTGTTTATATACTCTCTATCCATCTCTCCCTCCGTCCATCCACCCATCCATCCACCAATCCATTCATACATACATAAATACATACATACATACATACATATATACATACATATAATTACATATTAACAGGCCGAAATCACGTGACACGACAGTTTCGCCATCAGGGCTTGACATTTCTTTCACGGCGCTTCTATTATACACCCACGTGAAGGACGATATAAAGGTTACCATTCTGTAGTAATACTGCCTCTCTCCCTTATATTTAATTTCTAGTCGGTTTCCGACAGTTAGCGACACCAGTGACTGAATAGTCACTGGCTCTCTAAATATCAGTGGAGCAGGAATTTGACTAGCAGGCGATGTTAGCCGATATCTGTTCCTGATGAGGCGCAACTCATCCCGAAATTACCTGATACGATAGTTCTGCACGGTGCTCGACATTTCTCGTATGCTCCCAATAACGCTATGTATTTATACATTACGACTGACTTTCTCGGAGTTAATATTGTAGTAATACGGCGCTCCAATGATACATCTACGCTAAAGTTGCCATGCATGTACGTACGTACGTACGTACCTACATACAAACACACACATACATATATACACACACATCCATATACATATAGATATACTTATATCTCTCTTGCTTTCTTTTCTTCTTTCTCTCTCTCCCTCTTCCTCTTTCTCTCTCCCTCTCTCACTCTCTCTCGCTCTATATATATATATACATAGATAGATAAGCGCAGGCGTAGCTTTCTGGTAAGAAGCCTACTTCTCTACCACATGGTTCCGAGTTCAATCCCACTGTTTGGTACATTTCGCAAGTGTCTTCAACTGTTAGCTCGTGTCGACCAAAGCCTTGTGAGTGAATCTGGTAGACGGAAACTGAAAGAAACTCGTCGTACACATACACGCACACA
>NC_142930.1:125940075-125942575 GCF_046866305.1 Octopus bimaculoides | reverse complement strand
TGGGGTCGATGTAATCGACTTAATCCGTTTGTCTGTCCTTGTTTGTCCCCTCTGTGTGTAGCCCCTTGTGGGCAGTAAAGAAATAGGTATTTCGTCTGCCGTTACGTTCTGAGTTCAAATTCCGCCGAGGTCGACTTTGACTTTCATCCTTTCGGGGTCGATAAATAAAGTACCAGTTACGCACTGGGGTCGATGTAATCGACTTAATCCCTTAATCCCTTAATACCAACAATCCAACACCCTGCCATCATCAGCTTCCCCATGGATATCACTATAGTTTCGACACCTAGGCGGTACCATTCAATCCGGTGGTGCCAACAACACTTATTTTAGTGTTGTTTGGGAACAAACATACTTTAGATATCACCACATTCATTCAATCTTAATTCTAGGAAGGATTATACAAATTAATACATATCCATTTACCTAATTACTTTATCGTTATAATCCAACGTAAGCATACATACGAGTAGCCTGTCAACGGGGAACGAAGTCCATACTGTATCAAAGTGTAGTATGATATATATGAAATGGATGTCTTATAAAACTATTCCGCACATACAATAACAGCCATACCTAATTACCTAATCCTTATAATCCAACGTAATCACACAGACTAGGGGCCAACGACGGGCTTCACTCACTTTCCGTCTAACAAATCCACTCACAAGTCTTTGGTCAGCCCAAGATGCCACGCAAGTGTGGTTGTGTCGTAAGAAGCTTGCTTACCAACCACATGGTTCTGGATTCAGTCCCACTGCGTGGCACCTTAGGCAGATGGATTTGGTAGACAGAAACTGAAAGAAGCCCGTTGTATATTTATATATATATATGAATATGTGTGTGTGTGTGTGTGTGTGTGTGTGTGTGTGTGTGTGTGTGTGTGTGTATGTGTGTGTCTTTGTCTTTGTATCTGTCTTTGTCTCCATCTCCCCATCGCCGCTTGACAACCGGTGTTGGTGTGTTTACATCCCCGTAATTTAACGGTTCGGCAAGAGACCGATAAAATAAGTACTAGGCTTTAAAAAATAAGCCGCAGTTGGTGCGACGAAAATTTTGGCACCAAACATTAAAGGTTTAAGTGAAGTTTATGATCTTCGTGTGTTTATGACTGGCTAATACGAGTCTTCCACGTTGTAATTCTCTTAGTTTCAACAAATAGGCTCAGGTAAGAAGCTTGCTTCCGACCCACATAGTTCCGGATTCCCTCCTACTGCATGGCACCTTGGGCAGGTGTCTTCTACTATAGCCTCGAGCCGACCAAAGCCTTGTGAGTGGATCTGGTAGACGGAAACTGAAAGAAGCCCGTCGTATATATATATATATATATATATATATATATATATATATATATATATATATATACGTGTGTGTGTGTGCATATATTTGTGTCTGTGTTTGTCCCCCCCACCATCGCTTGACAATTGAAATTGGCGTGTTTATGTCCCAGTAACTTAGCGGTTTGGCAAAATAGACCGATAGAATAAGTACTAGGCTTACAAAGAATAAGTCCTGGGATCGAATTGTTCGATTACAAGCCGGTGCTCCAGCATGGCCGCAGTCAAAGGACTGAAACAAATAAAAGAATAAAAGAATCTGAGATCAAATTATATGCCTGTCAAACACAACTCCGGAAAATATTTACATGTTTTACTGCATATGATCACAAGTATCCATTAATGGGGGATTGTCACTTCTGACAACAGGGCGGATAATAATAATTGTTACAACTGTGACACGCTCAAAGTGATAGGAATAGAATGAATGAGAAATAGCTACAACTTCCTTGTTTTGTTGGCCAAGGGCTTACACTTCATTGAATTGATTGTTAATAAAATAATTAATAAATCGGTTAATTGAGAAATCATAATGAATTGGTGTGGAAAATATAAATAACAATTTATTCAGAATAGATGATTAATTGAAACTGTTTATGAATCTGCTTAGGAAATGCAAGAATAAAGTCGAAGGCAATCGTCATTAAAAGATAATCTCGACTGGCCGAGTCGAATCAGCAAAATTAATTAACCGAAGGGTTAACTGTTCATACCTCGTCATTTGCAATGCTTTGTATTCAGAGCTAAGATTCTTGATTTTCGCCTGCTTAGTTCGTCTTGACGTAAAATAGACACAATACGAATGTGTCACATATAACTGGAAGCAACAACTATGGAATTTAATTAAATTCAGCTGGCTTCATTAACCTGCAGACATGGTTGTTTAGGCTCCGGCAATGCTGTACAAAAGTAGGCGTGACTGAGTGGTCACAGGCATAGCTGTGTGGTTAAGAAGTTCTCTTTGTAACTGCGTGTTTCCAGTTTCAATCCCATTGCACAGTACCTTTGGAGAGTATCTTTCTTTGAACATAGCTAAAACACAAGCTGATGCTGACCTGGTTTAATCCCTTTGGCATTCAGATTATTCTGCAAATACAAACTTTATTTATTCACATGGTTTTGGAAGATGTGATTGTTTCTTTTTAGACTGACATTGCAGGATA
>NC_142930.1:125920075-125932575 GCF_046866305.1 Octopus bimaculoides | reverse complement strand
TTTCATCCTTTCGGAGTAGATAAATTAAGTATTATTTGCGTACTGGGATCGATCTAATCGACTGGTCCCCTCCCCCAAAATTTCGGGCCTTGTTTCTAAAGTAGAAAAGAATATTCAAGGTGGCGAGCTGGCAGAAAAGTTAGCACGCCGGGCGAAATGCTTAGTTGTCCTTGTTTGTTCCCTCTATGTTTAGCCCCTTGTGGGCAATAAAGAAATAAGAAACGTTAGCACGCCAGGCGAAATGCTGAGCGGTATTTCGTCTGTCTTTACGCTCTGAGTTCAAATTCCACCGAGGTCGACTTTGCCTTTTCATCTTTTTGGGGGTCGATAAATTAAGTACCAGTTGCATATTGGGGTCGATCTAAGCAACTGGCCCTCCCCCAAAATTTCGGGCCTTATGCCTAGAGTAGAAAAGAATATTTATTTATTTATCAATTTTTATATTTATCTGTGTTTTTGCTCTCTCTGTCCTATGACCAAAAATCTTCCGACCGTAACTCTTCCATTATTTATATTTTCTCAAAGAATCTATATTTAATACTATATTATTTCGTATGACCTATTAGAAGAAGATAGTGTATGCTTTGAAGAAGAATTAGCAGTTATTTCCATACGGAACTGGCGGAATAGAACATTAATGATCAAATGAGCAAAAATTAATTTCTGCAGGAAGAAATTAGCATTCTCTTCCTACTTAGATGAAGCTTTTAGGCTTATCCGCTTCCATATATGGCTTCTTTGGCCAGACGAGCTTCTTTAAGATATTTATTGATTATACAGTGTCTAGTGTCTATACTTCTTAGAAAGTCGATTGCAGAACTACTATGAGACAAGTCGGGCCTTTAAAATCACAGGTGCAATCCATATTATAGGCTTCCAAAGAGTTTCCACTTACCCAGTACCCAAGATTATGGTAAAAGACGCTTACTCAAAGCCAGGGATCACCAAACTATGGCTCATGGGTCGGATCTGGCCCACGAGGTCAGTTCATCCGGCCCGCCACCGCACTGCACCTTTTGTGTAAGTACCTGCAATGAGATCTCATTTGCCTCTAGTATGGCGTCAGTGTTTGGCACAACTTATGTCTGTGAGAAAACATTTTCAATAATGAAGAATGTGAAGTCAGCACATCGAAAGAGGTTGACTGATGAACAGTTGAAAGCAATTCTCTTGGTTGGATGCAGCAATTCCAAAGCAAATATTGATATCTTCAAAGCTAAACACCAGTTTCACACATCTCACAAACCTTTTTTGCTGCTTAGTTTGTGAGATTCGGATATGTGCACACTGGGTGTGATAAAACTATCTTGTTGCTAACGTCGCCTTCTTAGAAAATAAATTCTTTTATTCTTTTATTTGTATCAAGCTCTTATACATGGATTTGACATAAACATTCAATTTACACACCGATATCGGTGTGTTTACGTCCTTGTAACTTACCGGTTTTGCAAAAAGGACCGATAGAATAAGTACTGGGATTTCAAAGAATAAGTTCTAGGACCGATTTCTTCGGTTAAAAGGCGGTGTTCCAGCATGACCGCAGTCAAATGACTGTAAAAAGGATTATTATTAACATCAAAAACAGTGATAATTATTGCTACTATACGTACAAAGCCTGAAATTTTAGGGAAGGGGATTAGTCGATTACATCGACCTTACTGCTTGACTGATACTTATTTTATCGACCCTGAAAGAATGAAAGGCATTGTCAACAACGTCGGAATTCGAACTCAGAACGTAAGGAATGTCAACTACGCATCCCATCCAGCGTGCTAAGGATTCTGCCAATTTGTCGTGCAATTACAGCATTTTGATAATATCTATGCAAAGAAAAACAATTTTAGATTGCACATGACTCTTGTGTATAAAGGTAAATTTCCCTATGCAAGAATATTAAAGAAAAATTATCTCAAGAATCCTCTTGGGAACTGTAAAAGTTAATATTGGCGACGGTGCATCGAAGATAGATTTCTGGTTTTCGATTTCAGAAGTAAAAATATTGTTTTACAGCGAAAAACTACGAAGCATTGAATAGAAATGATAAAACATATATATCTTTGTATTGTATTAACTGGAACTGAAGTCCCAAATCGATTTGAAGATTGATTTACATTCTATGGAAGATGTTTTATAAGTTGCCAAATATATTGGCATCTTCTTTTAAGATTTTTTGTCCTCAAGATTTTAAAGTTTGCTTTGATACTATCGCGTCTGGGATTTGAAGGTTAACATGACGCTTGGTATCCAATATCTAAATGTTGTATAAAGCTGAGACGAGGTGACGGCTACATAGGGATACTTATTTCGATCCGTTCAGTGTTGCTTGTAAAGACAGTTTACTCTTTAGAAAGAGTCGTGGATGCGCAATGGCCCAGTGGCTAGGGTAGTGGACTGGCGGTCGTAGGATCGTGGTTTCGATTCCCAGACCGGGCGTTGTGTGTGTTTATTGAGCGAAATCACCTGAACCTCCACGAGGCTCCGGCAGGGGATGGTGGCGAACCCTGCTGTACTCTTTCACCACAACTTTCTCTCACTCTTTCTTCCTGTTTCTGTTGTACCTGTATTTAAAAGGGCCAGCCTTGTCACACTCTGTGTCACGCTGAATCTCCCTGAGAATTACATTAAAGGTACACGTGTCTGTGGAGTGCTCAGCCACTTGCACGTTAATTTCACGAGCAGGCTGTTCCGTTGATCGAATCAACTGGAACCCTCGTCATCGAAAGCAAGGGAGTATCACGAGAATAAAGAGCTAATGAGGGAGTTTCTACGTGGCCGCACAGCCTGTTAAAAACAACAGCTAACTACTTGGTACTCATAGGTGAGGGATATGCTGTAAAAAAAATATCATGACTTTGCTCTATCAGGGTTGATCTGGGGCCAGACAACAACTGCAGCAGCGGCGGTGGCGGTAGCAGGTGTGGCGGCGGTAGCAGGAGTAGCGGTGGCAGTGGCAGCAACAGCAGCAGCAGCAACTATAGTGGCAACAACAGCAGCACTAACAGTAACAGCAACAGCAAAAGCATGCTCAGGTCATATGCATATGTAAAAAATGCTAATTTAACATGGCTGAATAAAAGGTTATATATATATATATATATATATATATATATATATATATATATATATATATATATATATATATATATATATATATATATATATATATATATATATATATATATATATATATATATATATATATATATATATATATATATATATATATATATATATATATATATATATATATATATATATATATATATATATATATATATATATATATATATATATATATATATATATATATATATATATATATATATATATATATATATATATATATATATATATATATATATATATATATATATATATATATATATATATATATATATATATATATATATATATTCTCTTTTATTCTTTTACTTGTTTCAGTCATTTGACTGCGGCCATGCTGGAGCACCACCTTTAGTCGAGAAAATCAACCCCAGGACTTATTCTTTGTAAGAATAGCACTTATTCTACCGGTCTCTTTTTGCTGAACCGCTAGGTTACGGGGACGTAAACACACCAGCATCGGTTGTCAAGCGATGGTGGTGGGACAAACACAGACACACAAACACACACACACACACACACACACACACACATATATATATATATATATATATATATATATATATATATATATATATACATATATACGATGGGCTTCTTTCAGTTTCCGCCTATCAAATCCACTCACAAGAATTTGGTCGGCCCGAGGCTATAGTAGAAGACACTTGCTAAAGGTGCCGCGCAGTGGGACTGAACTCAGAACCATGTGGTTTGTAAGCAAGCTACTTACCACACAGCCGCGCACACACACACACACACACACACACACACATCTGTCATACCGGCCATGACGAAGGGAAATAGCCCTGAAACTCGAGTCGCCTTTATATATTTATATTTATATTTAGATATTTGATCCTTTATATTGAACACTCAATATTTCATCTACGTTCAATACTTTATTGCATGGTGCCATCCATTTTTATTTTATTTTATTTTATATTATATATTGTATACTATATTATATATTGTATATTCCATATTCTATACCCCACATTGGTTCTGCAGGAATATAAATAAAACATAAAAAACAGACAGTGCTGGAACTCTTTTAAACAAAATAATATATTCCTCTATACACAATCATACAAAAAAAACACCTTTTTTGTATTTATTTTTACTCGCATATATATATATATATATATATATATTACACAGGGCGGTGCAAAAGTAGGCTAACAGCTGTATATTTTTATTTTTACTGGCCAGTGAAGCATGAATGTTCAAGGTGAACATTTTGAGCATTTACGGGACTAACATTATACAATGTTTTTTTACATGAAAATATATATATATATATACTATACAACTGTAAGTCTACTTTAATTCTTCGTCTCTCTCCCTCGCTCTTGCTCTCACTCACTTTCTCTCTCTCTCTCTCTCTCTCTCTCGCTCCCTCTCTCACTCTCTCCCTCTCTCTCTCCACATGTCCTGCAAACAACTTGCACATGCAAGTGCTACCAGTCGAGAACTCCGCATACCGGAAGCCAGCAAGTATATGGGGTCGTGTGGTAAGAAACTTGCTTCACAAAGACATGATTCTGGGTTCAGTCCTACTGGGCATGTGTCCTCTACTACAGCCGTGAGCGAACCAGAGTCTTGTGAGTTGATTTCGTTGACGGAAACTGAAAGAATCCTGTTGTATATATATATATATATATATATATATATATATATATATATATATAAATATATATATACATATACACACATATATATGTGTATATATATATATGTGTGTGTGTGTGTGTGTCTGTGTTTGTTCCCCCATCACCACTTGACAACAGATGTTGGTGTGTTTACGTCCCCGTAACTTAGCGGTTCGGCAACGAGATACCGATAGAATAAGTACTAGGCTTAAGAAATAGGTCCTAGGGTCGATTTATTCGAACAAAGTCCTTGAAGGCGGTGCTCCAACATGGCCGCAGTCAAATGACTGAAACAAGTAAAAAAATATGTGTCTGTGTGCGTGTATATATGTATATATACACGTGCGCGTGTGCATACGTATATATGCGTATGTCTATTGTGTATACAAAAATGTACATACATATACACATGCACGCATATATATATGTTTCTCAGTCAAGCAATCAATATAATCGAATACCCCTTCACCGAAATGTTGTTATCTTGTGTCTTAAGATTTCGATAATCCTAGCAATATCCTTGAGAAAAACATGAACTACACATTTTCTGACACCTTAAACCTGGTGTTTGTTCAGGTAAGCAATCGAATAAAATACTTTGATTTGCGATCCTTTGTGTCGTAGTTTTAACCGTTCAATAAAGAAATATCGATAAATTAACCGACAGTCAGTGCGCATTAAAAAACGTTCAGGCTGGTGCACTGGCATGGCCGCAGTTCGAATAAAACTGAAACCAATGTAAGAATAATAGAATAAAGGGATGATTTTCACGAGGATATTCTCTCAACTGCAGTTTAAAACCGTTTATTACAAAACTGAACGACGTAATATTTTCAAAGATGTTTTTTTTTCTTCCTGTCAGAAATGGTGGAATAGCAAGCAATGTGAATAAATATAAATTCATTTTCTTATCTTGCATGTGAAAAGCTGTGGATATTATTTGCTGTTTACTAAATACGATGGCAGTCAGAAGAAACGGGATATTGCAAGACAGCGAAATCGCCGTCACCATTATGGAACGCATATAATAATAATAATAAGTCGACCTCGGCGGAATTTGAACTTAGAACGTAGCGACGGACGAAATACCTTTAAGCATTTCGTCCAGCGTGCTAACAATTCTGCCAGCTTGTCACCGCCTTAAATGATAATCATAATAATAATAAAGATAATAATAATAAAGATAATAATAATAATAATAATAATAATAATAATACCTAGCTCAGATACCAGGAAACCCCAAAATGGCTGAAGTTCAAAAGATAGTGCTCATGGGAACTGCCCATATCCTACGTAAAATACTGTCTATGTGATTTCAAATTTTAAAACAAACACATAATTGTCTTATGGTTTCTTAAACATTCTCTAGAACAACACTATGTACAAATCCAAATATATGGTACCCTAAGCATAACACCTACATGAACTTCTAACTTGTTGTCTCTTGAGGTCTCTGAGTGAGACTTGGATCCAACTTGTACAAATGCAAAACAAAAGTCAAACATAAAATGATAATAATAATGATAATAATCAGCGCCTCGTTGCAAAGAAAGCAAAGATGGGAAGATACGACCAAAGAATGAAGGGTTACCACAAGAATAGGTTATTCAGAGGAGATCAGAAGAGATTCTATAACGAAATAAATGGAGAGTGTACAGATGAAAAGTTGATACCAGATAACAATGAAAGTCAAAGGTTTTGGAGTGACATCTGGAGCAAAGACAAGGAGCACAAGAAGGACAGGTGTGGTCGCTGTTTGTGAGGCACACTTTCCCGCAGCTCGTCTCCATGACCGAACTGCAGTCATGCATCAAAAAGAGGCCGAGGCTAGGCGAATGGCACCGCGAGTATCGCGTTGCTCTCAAGCAACTATGCCGTCCTGGATCGACCTTGAACGACTTCAGCACAACCAAAGTATTCTATAGGGGATTAATGGAGGGGAGGTACGGCGACGATCTCGGGGCGAACCTGGGCGTCGACGAGGAATACCTAACCCGTCTGTTCAAGACAACTTTCGGGCCGGGACCTATGGACAACTTCCAGAGATCCCTGGCCTGGCAGTGCTATCGAGAAGCGCTACCAGTTCGGGATAAGCTCTATAGGTATAGCTCGAGAAACAAGGGGCCGACCTGCCCGAGATGCGGTCAGAGCGACGAAACCGTTCTACACGCACTCCTACAGTGTCCAACCATTTCCTACCTGTGGGCCTATGTCGAACGACTGCTATCGCGTATGGAACGAGTCAGTTTATCAACCGAGTCTATCGTGAATATTGTCGCGCCTCCTTCCTTGAAACGGGGAGGAAGAGCTATTTTTATCGTACTTGAAGCTATGGCGAAAGAATGTGTATGGTGGACGTGTCTGAAAGGTCTAGAGACAAACACTTTCCTCTCTGGTGAATCTCTCATCAACTTCTTCAAGTATCACTTGAAAAGGGAGGTGTGAGTAGAGGGGGAAGTTTTATCTAGTGAATGTTTCAAAAAAAAAAAAGTTTGGTGAATATAGCAAGATGGTACGTGTGAATGACAAAGCCACCTTGAGCATAATCCTATGAACAAAAAAAAAAATAGAAGGAAAAAAGTGAGTTACTTACTGCGACGCGTTTTTTTTCTCTTTTTTGCATGGCATTATTGCCTGAAGTTACCGTGGTCTTTTCCGTAGGCTTTTCTTTCCACGGATAAACCTAATCTGTTTCCCCTTTTTACACTATGATATTTGTGATAAAGGCGGCGAGCTGGCAGAAACGTTAGAACGCCGGGCGAAATGCTTAGCGTATTTCGTCTGCCGCTACGTTCTGAGTTCAAATTCCACCGAGGTCGACTTTGCCTTTCATCCTTTCAGGGTCGATAAATTAAGTACCAGTTACGCAATGGGGTCGATCTAATCGACTTAATTCGTTTGTCTGTCCTTGTTTGTCCCCTCTATGTTTAGCCCCTTGTGGGTAGTAAAGAAATAATGATATTTGTGATACACGATCCCTATTGATCGGCCTTTTTTCTTTCTTTTTTTACGATCCCTTTTGATCGAATTTCTTCACCCCTTCTTTTACTTCTCTTCTCAAAAGAAAAACTCTGCTTTGTATTTCCCCCCCCCCTCTGTCTTCAGCCCCGTGTGGCCAATAAAGAAACATATCTATCTATCTGTTTGTCTGCCTGTCTTTCTGTCTATCTATTTATTTATTTATCCTCCGTCTGTCTGTCTGTCTGACTCTCTCTCTCTCTCTCTCTCTCTCTCTCTCTCTCTCTCTCTCTCTCTCTATCTATCTATCTACCTATCTCTATCTCTATATGTGTGTGTTTGTGTGTGCATGATATGATTATGAATATTTACACACACACACGCACACACACATATATATATGTATGTATGTATGTATGTATGTATGTATGTATATATATATATATATATATATATATATATATATATATACATATATACATATATATATATATATATATATATATATATATATATATATATATATATATATATATATATATATATATATACACATACATATGTCCTTGCCTTCGAAACGCAGAGTAGATGGAACAGGGACAACTGAAGAAGGGTAATATTCTTTATGTTGCATGTCTCGTTTCTCTGTTTGTTTTTTTTTCGTTGATCGAAAAAATGTTCGTTTTCTGTCTTCGTCTTTATGTGTACGTTTCTCATTGTGTTTAACGTTTTTTGTGATGTCCTGTACCCATATATGCTTGTATGTATACATATAGATGTCGGTATGTACATATATGTATGGATATACGCATATAATTATATATTATTTATGTTATTATATATATATATATCCTAAGCCACATACAAGTGTGTATGTGCATGCACACACCTACATACGATACAAAGTGTATATTTCTCCAACGTCTTCTTGCTTACAAATATATCCAAGTCGAATGGACATGCACGTGCGTGCGTAGGTGTATTTGTACGCTTTTGTGTATTTACCTACATTCACGATTTCGTTTGTTATTTCTGTATTCACGCATGTGCGTGTTGATGTGTGCTATAGAGGTTGTTGAAAGATTGAAAGAATAAGTGAATAAATAAATGAGGGCATGAGTAGTAAAAGGAAAGGCGGTTTGTAAGAATTTAGTTGCCAGAAAATAAGCAGAAATAAGTGAGGATGAAATAATATTTCTCGGTTATTTAAGCGAGTAATTTTATGAATTGGACGTGTATGGAAGCAGCTAAGGGTCACAAATACACACTCATATATAAGCATATATACATGCATGCATGCATACATACATACATACATACATACATATAAAAGACAAGAAGCTGAAACATTTTTTGGATTATTTAATACATATATATATAGAGACAGATAGGTGGATAGATAGATAGATAGATAGATAGATAGATAGATAGATAGATAGATATGGGTCTATCTATCTATCTAACTACCTATCTATCTCCCCCCCCCCCCCTCTCTCTCTCTCTCTCTCTCTCTCTCTCTATATATATATATATATATATATATATATATATGTATATATATATATACACACATACATACAAACATGCAGTGGCGGTCTAGGTCTAAAAACATTGGTTGCCAGGAGACTTAGGGGGCCCACCCGTAACTACAAGGGAGCACACCTGCAACTACAATGCTATCATTTATTTATTTATTTATTTTCATTTTTGATAAATGTATTCTTTTCAACTGTCTACAAACACAGCCAGGCTGAAATAAGGAATGCATTCTTCCAGGAGTGAATAAAATATTTGCAAACTTGAGACGATGGCCCCTTAGATACTATCATGGGCCCCCAGCCACTAAACCTTTTCTATTTTCTCTCCTTGTTTATTTCTGTGTTCCTTTCTGATGAAGAGCGTAGGCTCGAAACGTAAAAGACTTTCTCACTTCCCGAGTGTTAAACTAATGCATCTGTTTGCTATTTACACATCCGTTTTCGACTTTGTTGTTTTGTAAATTCTTACAGTCATTGGACTGAAATATATAAAAGAATAAGAATAAAAGAGAGAGAGAGAGAGAGAGAGAGAGAGAGAGAGAGAGAGAGAGAGAGAGAGAGAGAAACAGACAGACAAGTAGATAGATAGATAGATAGATAGATAGATAGATAGATAGACAGACAGAGAGATAGACAGACAGATAGATATATACATGCATATATATTAATAAATATATGCATATGTATACATATACTTATATATATATATATATATATATATATACACACACACATGTACATATACATCTGCATACACTTACTAACACAAGCACTCATATATAAGGTACCCACACTCACACACACACATATATATATATGTTAAATATATGTGTGTAAATATATATGTATGCAGGTATATGTATATGAGTATAGACATGTATATGCATGCATGTACATATATATATGTAAATATATCTACATGCACACATGCATTTGTATGAATATATACTTCAGCATCCACATATAATTGAAAAATCAATATATTTAAGCACAGTATCATATTCGTCGTATTTCTATTTTACCATCCTCACACATACATAAACGCAACCACCAACACGCGCGTATACACACACAAACGAAAATACGCACATGCGCGCGCGCGCGTGAGTGTGTGAGTGTGTTTATATATCAGTAAACTTAAGTAAATATTTATATAAATACGTGTGTATATAAATATGTAATAATATATACATAGTCGCAGACATTTTACTGATCACTCTCGCGACAACCGTGTAGAGTGAGGGCGTGTGGCTTAGTGGTTAAGGCATTTGGCTTTCGATTGTAAGGTCGTGAGTTCAATTCCCAGCGACGCGTTGTGTTCTTGAGCAAGACACTTTATTTGACGTTTATTTGACGTCCATTCAGCTGGCAAAAATGAGTAGTACCTGTATTTCAAAGGGCCAGCCTTGTCACACTCTGTGTTACACTGAATCTCCCTGAGAACTACGTTAGGGATACACGTGTCCGTGGATTGCTCAGCCATTTGCATGTTAATTTCACGAGGAAGCTGTTCCGTTAAACGTATCAACTGGGACCCTCGTCGTCGTAACTGACGGAATGCTCTTCGACAACCGTGTAGGGATTAGTGTTTTCCATGAGCAGAATACAAAACATGGATACACATGTGTACATATATACATCTATACATGTATATATACATACGTATATATACATATATATATATATATATATATATATATATATATATATATATATATATATATATATATATATGTGTGTGTGTGTGTGTGTGTGTGTGTGTGTGTGTGTGTGTGCATGTTTGTGCACATATATATATATATATATATATATATATATATATATATATGCACAAACATGCACACACACACACATATATATATATATATACACACATTCACAAGCACGTACACACATATGCACACGAAATCTCTGTCGTATTTGTGAAGGTTGGAGTTCGGAACTCTTTTGTGCTGCATTCCTGTCAATAACGTCTGTAAATTCTCACCGAACATACTTTTAAATATTGTTAGGCATTGTAGAAATATATAAATAAATAGCAGATTTTTCGTTTACCACAGAATACGCAAAAGCAATTACAACTGCCAAACTTTCAGCTCACATAATATAAAAAAATACGGATGACCTCTCATGCTGACCTCATATATGTATACGATGAGGTACTCAACTGAAACCAGAATTTTGCAATATTTTTTCGTTTACATAGTTTTACATTTTTACACTTTTATCACCTTCAAAAATTCTCCATTTGAATCAATCTATCGGTCCAGGCGCGTTTTCCACTCTTGGAAGCGATGCTGGAACTCTTGTGACGCCTTTTAACGCTGCCGTCTTGTGTTTTAAACCTTGTCAGGCAGCAGCTGGTCTTAAAAGTCATCTAAGAGCTCATCAACGGAGTGATTCTGCTGTGTGATGGGGTATGATGTGTGTGATGCTGGGACAGCAATCATCTCTCAAAGATGAAGCAATCATCATGTATGTATGTATTTCATTACTCAGTTTTATTTCATGATTTCTTGCCAATAGAGAGAGAGCCGGTTTCTAACTTAGATTCAAAGCTCCTTCATTGGAATTTCAACATCAACAATAGGGTATGTATGTGTGCATATATGTATGTTTGTATACGCACGGATTTGTATGTTTTGTTATATGTATGTCTCCTCATGCATATAATTGCATATCTAGACATGCTCATATACACCTAAATAAATAAAAAAAAACTTCTGGAAAGTTTTACAGATTTTTGCAGTTCCAGTGAAGGATTGATCTGTAGTCTTCGAATCAGCTTTCTCCTTTTTGGTTTTGAGAAACTTAATTTCTCAAGACTTGTATTTAGGTACTGTGTAACATATCTCAGTGCCACAATAATTACAGGTATAAACCTGAACATGTAATCTGTACAGAGTAACTGCAGATTTCTCAATAGCTTTGCATAGGCATTCTTTTTTTCACTGCTCTTCAGCTTTATGTTAACATGCGCTAGGCGGCTAAGTTCCACAACCGTAAACAGTGTATGTATGTATGTATGTATGACACGAATTAACACGAGTTGCAGGTCCCTCTTATGATATTCTCGTCATCGTTCAATGCGCTATTCAGCGGCTCATCGTAAATAAAATACAGCGTGACAGCGTTAAGCAGTGATGTGTGCAAATGCAAACTTGTTACCAGTTCACATATGCTTGTGACATATTACAGATATAAGATATTGAAAGACCGTAGAGCAAAAAAT
>NC_142930.1:125905075-125915075 GCF_046866305.1 Octopus bimaculoides | reverse complement strand
ATTTATTTCTTTATTGCCCACAAGGGGATAAACATAGAGGGGACATACAAGGACAGACAAAGGGATTAAGTCGATTACATCGACCCCAGTGCTTAACTGGTACTTATTTAATCAACCCTGAAAAGATGAAAGGCAAAGTCGACCTCGGCAGAATTTGAACTCAGACTATAACAGCAGACGAAATACCGCTAAACATTTCGCTCGGCGTGTTAATGTTTCTGCCAGCTCGCCGGCCTTGAGATAACAGAATATTAAGAACGTTGTATTGTTATTGCGGTTGATTACTAAAGGTTAGCCTTGATCGAGCAGACTTATAGCCAACGCCAATGCAGCTGTGACCATCTCATCCATCACAGGGATGTCAAGGAACATTGTCTAAGGTTTCATTTCATCGTTTAAGACATTGAGGTCTGATTCGATGGTTATATTATGTTACTTCCATCCGGCCATATCAGATGCTGTATTTTGAAGATTTCCGCACCCTAATAGAAGGCGAAGGCCCCTTAAACTACACGACAGAAACATTCAATGAAAAGAATTTAGAGCCAACCAAAGGTAATGAGGAATAGAGGATTTCGGCATGCAGTGGTGGTAGAAGATCTCTCGATTCATGGACTGGACGAGTTCCACTCATGCTGCAATACATTAATGTTATTACGCACCCTGATATGCGCAGATCTATGATCAAAGACGCTTCGTATATGACCATCCTCCTCACTTTTACAAGTTTAGTGTGTCTATGACTACATTATCTGTTTAATTTATCATTTTAAGATAGATTGTATGATCATAGGGAATTATTGCTATTGTCAAGAGGCCATGTAAAGGCTCCTTTGTTGAAAGTTTTTACGTGGTCTTCCGATTAGTCTAAGGTTAGTGTGCAAATAATACACGATATAATGTTAGCAGTGGAGTAGCTAGAGAGTGTGCTGCCTAGAGCAATCTTTGAGTTTGCCGTTCCCACTCTGGCACCTAACCCTATACAAAAATCCCCAAAAGTGCCGCCCCATAAAGACGTCTTCAAATACAGACTACCCTCGCCGCATTAGGGGCAACTGAATGCTAGCACAGTCTGGGTTTGTCAAGAAATTGCATGAAATATGTTTCTAATCGATACCTCCTGTTGATCCCTTCAATTGATCCCTGTAATACCGAAGTACGTCTCAACTCTAAATTTAACCCTCTTTTAATAATAAACTAATGCTATTGAGATGACCCTGCATAAAAACTACTTATTACGTTTATCTTTCAGATAAAATCTCTGGTTTTGGCAGAATGTAATCGATGCTAGTTAAACAAACGCTCCTCAGGAAGATGTGATACAGCTTACTGTCCTAATCTAGGATCAAGCAACACGTGACTAACTGAGCATTATCTGTCCTTCCCAAGTTTATTTGGATAACAGATCGATACCAAAATCAATCAATTAGTGTCTGGCTTTGATACAAAGTAAATATTGTAGAAGTGACAACAATCCCATCTGGTTGCTTGAGGCTGGATTGGTAGAAACATTGAAGCATTTTCGATAACCAACTCTAATACTAACACAGAATAACACACACACACACATACATGCACACGATAGATATGTATGCGCGGACTTAGACACTCGTATATTTACATACATTAATATACTAAACATCATGTAATTTTATCTAATTAGCATACTAAAATAGTAACTTGGTTATACATTAAACAATCATTCATTCATACATACATACATATACATTCAGTGATAAGGAAAAGTAGGTATACAGTCACCTAATATGAGTGGTATGTTTTTTCCATTTTTCTATTTCTTTTTTAGGATAAGAATTCTATGATTGAAATATTATTATTTCTAAATCTTTCAAAGAGACATTCAGTAAGTTATTTAAAGTAAAGGCTATTTGCCAACATAATGTGGCTGTCCTGAAAGGGATGATGTTACTGTTGTTTTAGTCCCCACAAAACATCGTTTCTAGCTGGCTATATGACACACTATCTGTGTCCTTATATTTTCGAACAGGGAGTTCAGCATCCCCATCAAGTACAAAACAACATCTGTGGACTAGTTTCTGGGTTATTGCTCCTTATCAACACAGAGTCGCTGCTTTGGCCTCATGGCGCTGCTGAATTCACCGTTCGAACATATAGTTTTCAAAGTGACACACAGTCATTATGATTCTAAGATCTTTTTAACTAATTCTTTTTGTAATAAAGTAATTATTCGTGATTTCAGATATTGGTTACATGGCTGGAAATTTTACCGACGATAGTCAAAAGTGACTCATCAAACAGTATTAGAAAACAGAGAATGCAGAAATGGTTAGACGGAAATGGACTGAAGAATTTCAAAGACCATCTCCGTCAAGATTAACAGTTTACAGACTGGGTCCATCTGCAATGCAAAGAAAAGTGGTCGACCGGCCAGCGTTACCACTGAATAAAATTAAATGCCTGTGGTTGAAGCATTCACCCAAAGTCCCCAGAAACCCCCAAAGGGTTTTCAATGAACTAGGAATCTCTCGCAGATCCCTTTGTCGACTTGTGAATCGCTTAGGCTTAAAAAAAGAAATAAGGAAATGGAAATAGCATTCCACTCATTAAGCGAGTTTTGCCCACGCCTGTATATACGTAAATTAAAGTATATAACACAGTGGTTCGCATCTTTTTCACAGTGGTTTCCAACAGTGGTCCCGACCCTTTTCTTTAAAAGAATTTTCTCTAAATTTTGAATTTAGTCCACGGAACCCCAGTACTACTTTTGTGGACCAACAGAGGTCAGCGAACCCCAGGTTGGGAACCACTGATGTAGCGTGTGTGTGTTTGTATGTATGTATGTATGTATGCATGTATGCATGCATGTATGTATGTATGTATGTATGTATGTATGTATGTATGTATGCATGGTCGTATGATTTAGAAACTCGCTTGGCACCTTGGGCAAGTGTCTTCTACTACAGTCCCGGAATGATCAATGTCTTGTGAGTGAATTTAGTTGACTGGGAACTGTCTGCAAGAATAATACTGACAGTAACTTCAAAGTTTCGGCCAGCCAAGTATGTATGTGTATATATATATATATATATATATATATATATATATATATATATATATATATATATATAAAATTTTTTAAATAGGATAAAATCTTTATAAGAATTTATCAAGTAGTTAGCGTGAAAAACCTCATAAAGGAAAAAGTTATCAATTATTCCCTTTAAATATATTTATTTATACTAAGGGCATTACTATACATAAATGTAATGCCCTTAATATAATATATATATAGGCACATGAGTGGCTGTGTGGTAAGTAGCTTGCTTACCAACCAAATGGTTCCGGGCTCAGTCCTACTGCGTGGCACCTTGGGCAAGTCTCTTCTACTATAGCCTCAGGCCGACCAAAGCCTTGTGAGTGAATTTGATTGACGGAAACTGAAAGAAACCCGTCGTATATACATATATATATATATATATATATATATATATATATATTATGTATGTATATACGACGGGAGAGAGAGAGAGAGAGACATACAGACAGACAGAGATACAGGCAAGCAGGCAGACAGACAGACATATGGATAGATAGATAGATAGATAGATAGATAGAAGCATGTATCCATGTTTGTATGTGTAAATATATGTGTGTGAGAAAAAGGGCCGAGTGAGGGCTAAAGAGGGTGAAAGAAGGAGAGAGATAAGCGAGGGAGGGAGAAAGAGAGTGAAACAGAGAGAGAAAAAGAGAGGCGAGGGGAGGGAAAAGCAGGAGAAAGAGAGAGAGAGAGAGAGAGAGAGAAAATATGTAATGGAAATTTCTGGAGTCGATTTCAAGTTACAAGTCACAGTTAGCAGGTGGCAAACAAGCTTGTTTTTTCTCTTCTGTAATATGTAGTAGCAATAGAATAGCTGAGCAAATCGAAAATCGATATTTGTCAATCTGTCACCTACCACCTACTGCATGTAGTTACAACATGTACGTTACGACACATGCATGTTGCTAGTTCAATCCTGGATACTGTCAGGGCGCCACATGAAAGTATCTGAATTTATAGATTTCATTGATTTTGAAACTTGTTTCAACATTGCATTTATTCATTTCTTAACATCCTGGAGTCTGTTTTCCTAAATATCTGCGGCACAAGCGTAAAGCTGAAAAAAAAAATAAAGCATAAATGATAAAATGAAAATAAAATCAGGTGTGGCTCTAAGTTAGCTTTCCAGCCCCATGGTTCCGGGTTCAGTTCCAATGCATGGCACCTTATGCAAGTGTCTTCCACTATAGCCTCGGACTGCCCAAAACCTTGCGAGTGGATTTGGTAAACGGAAACTGAAGGAAACTCATTGTATATATATATATATATATATATATATATATATATATATATATATATATATATATATATATATATATATATATATATATATATATATATATATATATATATATATATATATATGTAACTGAGAATGTGCGTGCGTGTGTCTGTCTGTTTGTTTGTATGTATGTATGTATGTATGTGTGCATCATTAAAACTCGACAACTACCCGATCGATTTCATTGAAATTTTACACACACACTATCAATGAAAAAAGTAAAATAAAAAGAAAAGGAAAATAAAGAATATATAAAATAAAGAAACTCAGAAATTGTGATTTTCGATTTTTTGCTCATCTTCAAGTTCTTCAGTTTCTCCTTGAAACTGAACGTACATATAAGTATATGACATCTGTTTCCTAACAGCAACATTAATAGAGTTCAGCACATCTCTCGGTACAGTTTTGCTCTTAATTGCACACATACTATCTGAAGCACATAAGGGATATAAGAACTCACCAAAATCCCATGCTTGCTTAGCTAAACATGCAAATATCTTATAATCAAGGATGAGCTGCTGTTTATAATAAACATAAGAATATATTGATCATAGTGGCTGACTACCGACAGATCTTGGCAACAGACTGATTGCTGGTACAACTACATGCAACAAGAAGGTCAAAGACTTGGGTGACAAAGGCAAATCTGGAGCGGTGCTGCTGCCACGCACACTGACTTCTTGGACTGCATCTAAGAACGATTCTCTCAACACTAAAACACCAATCTAAAGTCACTAAAATACCATTCTAGGATCAACAAACGCACTTTCTACTATTCTTTTACATCTGTTAATGGTTGGAGTCGGTGGGCTGCTGCCAGGCTGGAGCGCAGCCTTAAAACATATACGAGGAGCGGCTGAAAAGCTCATAGGCTGACCAAGATATTCTCGTGGAATGGAACCAAATGAGGTTTATTTTTCAACATAGTTCCCCTTGCAGTCTACATGCTTCTTCGAAGTTGCTGGTGAAGAAGCTTGTATTCCGTTGGTTATAAAAGTCATCAACAACAGTCATCATCACTGCCATACTGGTTCCCAGTCAAATGTTTCTTTATATTGGAGAATAGATGATAGTCAGATGGGGCCAAATCAGAATACGGAAGGTGATCAACAGGTTCAAAACCACTGTCACGCACAACAGCCATTGAGACCAAGGACTTGTATGTTGGAGCATTGTCCTAATGAAGCAAGACACTTTTCGTCAGTTTTCGTGGACGTTTGGTCTTGATAACCTTTCATATCTGTCTCAAGTGACCATAGTATTTTCCAATGATGGTAGGGCTCTTTTTAAGACAGTGATTAAGCACAATGCCTTTCGTATCCCCCCAAACAGGTCACACCTTCCCTGCAGATTAAACGACCTTGGCCTTCTTGGAGCAAGTGAGGATGGGTGTTTTCACTGCATGGATTATTTACTTGTCTCTGGTGTGGTCGACCCATCACTGATCCTGGGTTAGGAACTGTTCAAAGAAACCAGTGAGATCTGTCTCAAATAATGTCAGATTTTCCCGTGATGTGATTAGCTTGGAGCGCTTTTGATCAGGTGTCAGAAGACGTGGCATCCACTGAACAGAAACCATCGATACGCCAAATTCATTGTGCAGATTATTCTCAACTCTCCCACAGTACATGCTAATGGAAAAGGCTATTTGATTTATAGTTAATCACCAGTCATCTATCGCCTTGTGGTGAACGCAATCAATGTTTTCTTCTGTGGTGGTAGTTGTAAAATGTCCATACCTTGGGTCATTTGCAACACTCCCCCCTTCCCCTCCTAAATTTCAGCTGCTCCTTTTTGCACTGTTGATAAAGCTGGAGCGTCGTCCCCTAACGTCGCAAACATGTCAACATGAATGTCGTTGGGGGCTAAACCCTTTTTATGCAGGTACTTGATAACACGACGATGCTAAATTTTGTCCAATTTCAAGAGAAGTCGCACTAGTTTCTTTTGAAGTCTTCTTGGAATGGTCAGGTGCCAGTTTATTTGGAAAGAAAAAATGCAGCTATTAATAAGAAATGTTGAAATTAATGAAATAGCCAGCCTATGAATTCGTGTGTATCTATATATTCTTTTACGTATTTTAGTGATTTGACTGCGGCCATGCTGGGGCACCATCTAGAAAAACTTTTTGTCGAACGAATCGATCCCAACACTTTGTATTAGCCCATATATACCCTCTGGTTGCGTTTTCGCAACGCAAAACCTACTCCTACATGTTTGGATATGAAGTAGCCGAGAAGCATCTGACACTCGCGGTGCCATTCGCCCTTCCTCGGCCTCTTCTTGATCCATGACTGCAGTTCGGTCATGGAGACGAGCTGCGGGAAAGCGCGCCGCACAAACGGTGACCACACCTGTTCACCGCTGTCTACGTAGAGCCGGAGATGTCGCAGTCTCAGCGCGTGTCTGCGCATCATCAACCACGGCATGCCCAGTCCTCCTTTTAACGGGTGTTGGCAGCAAACGGATCGCCTAACCATCGGAACGCTTCCTTTCCACAAGAAGCGGAAGAGGATGCGCTCCAGTTTGGTGATGGTAGGGTCGGGACAAGGAACGACGGTCAGGCGGTAGTAGATGACGGACGCGATGTACGTGTTCGCCACCTCCGCCCGACCTTTCAGGGAAAGCTTCCTCTCGGCCCATTGCCGGGCTAGAGTGGCCACCCTTCTCGTTATCTCGTCCCAGTTCTTCTCCGTTTGGAGGTCTGGACCAAACCAGACCCCGAGCATCTCAACCGGACCGTCAGTCCAACGTCCCACGACGGAGGCGCTACTTGACGGCATGGGGTTGCTTCTCCAGGTGCCGAGCCGCAAGCCCACTGACTTATCCCGGTTGATTTTCGCTCCCGTTACCGCTTCGTAGTCTCTCAGTGTCTCGCCGACAAGCTCGATGTGCTTTTGGCTAGACACTATGACGGTGACGTCGTCCGCGTATGCCGACACGCTCGTCCCGCATCCCAACTCTCGCGGGATGCCCCTCAGCGTCGCCAGCTTCCGCAGTAGTGGCTCGAGAGTCAACACGTACAGAAGCGACGAGAGGGGGCATCCCTGACGGACCGAACGTGCAATGTCGAAGGGTCTTGATAGATGCCCATTGACGCGAACTACCGAACGGATGCCTCTGTACAAGGCAGCCATCCAGCCGCGGAAAATGGGACCGAAGCCGGCTGCTATGAGGACAGCCTCCAAGTATTGATGGTCTACCCTATCGAAAGCTTTCGATTGATCTAAATTGATCAGGGCCCCACCCATGCCAGGTTCCTTAACTACCCTCTCTATGATGTAGCGCATCAGATGGAGGTTGTCATGGATGCTCCTGCCCGGCACCGCGCACGTTTGCGCCTTGCCGATCAGTTTCTCGATGACAAGCGCCAACCGCTTGGCTAACACCTTGGCCAAAATTTTCAAGTCTGCATTGAGCAGAGTGATGGGCCTAAAGTTATCTATGACGTCCCCCTTCTTTGGATCTTTCTTCAGCAGCGTTACGGCTCCTCGACTCACAAAACCGGGAATGCTCCCGTTTTGCTGCCAGTTGCAGTACACCGCCACCAAGACGTCTCCAAACAAGTCTGGCTTACAGTTGTAAAGCTCGTAGGGCAGACCATCCAAACCCGGAGATTTGTCCCTCGAGCATCCCGCCATCGCGTCCCTCACTTCCGCCGCCGTGATGGCACCTTCGCAGCACTCCGCCTCTCTTGCCGAGAGTCGTGGCAGGCTGTGCAGGTAGGCACTGAAGTCCACCCTGCGTTCTCGCTCGCCATTCGTCCCAAACAGTCGAGCAAAGTGCCGCTGAAAGGCCTCACACATTTTGCTTGGCTCGAGCAGTTCGCGCCCCTGTTCGTCCACCAGAGACCGAATGGTGGCTTTGTTGCCCTGTTGCGCCTCCGCCACCCGGGCCTCTCGTGCGGCTCCAACACCTTCGTTTCTTAGAGCACGCATCCTAGCCCTGACAACGCACCCTTCGTGTTTGGCGTTGAAGTGTTAGTCAAGGGCCAACCTCGCCGCCAAAACGTCGGATGCGATGCCACTTCTAATTGCCTCTTCTAGCTTCTTAACTAGTTCACCCTCTACTCTGTTTCTGTCTATGGCTAGTGCTTTGCTATACCTAACCGCTTCTGCTTTTATTGCTCTCTTGAGGGCAAACCACCATTTGTTATTGATGATGGCTCCTGTCAAAGCCCTCTTTACTAACGTGCTAATCCGGTCTCTGAAAACTGGTCTCGACGGGAAAGACGCGTTTAGTTTCCAGTAACCGGAGCCCTGCCTATGTGTCTTATCTAAGTCTAGCGTACACGTCACAAGTTTGTGATCCGTGTAGCTGACTATGTGAAATTGTGGACACCCTATGCTATCTCTATCTACTCTCCTACACAGTATTCTATCTAGATACGATCTCGACGACCCGATGCGGTTTGTCCATGTCCACATTGGCGCATTCGGGTAATCGAGTCGGTACCTGTCAGACAGTTGAAAGCGTCTGAGCAGGTCTTTGAGGCATTTGCATCCCCGTCTATTCCTATCTCTGCCAACATAGTCTAGATGCGTGTCCAAGGTAGCATTCCAATCCCCCACTAAAAGTAAAGGACGAGACGTTCCTAGGAATACTTCTAGACGTCGAAAGAAATCCGGCCTACCTGTTAAAGGTGGTGCGTATACTGATATGAGTCGAAAAGCACACCCATCGCTGCCATCGACATCCAGAACAACCAATCTACCCTCCGGGTCTATGAATACTGTCTTTACTTCGAGATCCAGACTCTTGCGAAAGAGTACCGCCGTGCCACTACCGCCCATTCTCGGCAGACAGGGAGAAAAATAAATGTTAAACTGTCTGCCAAACATGGACGATAGGGCCCGCGTATCATGGAGTCTGGTCTCGCTTATGGCTATGATTTCTAGTTTATGTGACTTTATGTCATTTAGGAGGTACCCTTGTTTCCAAGAGGACCCCAAGCCACGCGCATTTACACAACCAATCTTGAGCATCATTTTGATTTGAGTGTTAAAGTTTTATAAAGAGAGTCACTTACCGTTTGAGAGTTTTTGTGTCTCCTCCTTCGGGTTTTCTTCGAGGAGATCACTATATAGTTTTTTCGCCAGGTATTTTTGGCATTTGCCAACTGCCTTTGGAAAAATAGATTTTAGTGTGTGGTGCAGGGTTGGTGTTATGTGTAGTATTTTGATGTGTTCTGGCGGTGTTGTGTATGGGTGGTTGCTGGTTTTTATGTCTTCGTTTGTTATGTTTGTTTTTGTGTTGATGTATTCCATCAACTCTGAGTTTTTTGTGTTGATGGCAGTGAGCATTGTGTGTGTACTTGCTTTTGGGGTTTTGTTGCTTGTGTTGTAGTTGTGTGTGCTTGTGTTGGTGTCTGGAGTGTTTTCGGGAGTTGTGTATCTCCCTGCTTTGTTTGTGTTTGCTTTTCTTTTCTTGCTCCTCTTCCTCCTTCCTTTCTGGGCTATTTGCCATTCCTCATTACTTTCATCTTCCGACGAAGGTTCTGAGGAATCGGAAGGGGGTAGGGGCAAATTGTGAGCGTCTGTGTGTGCTTGTGTGAGTGGTTGTGTTGCTGTTTTTGTTGGTGCTGATGGCTTGTTATTTGTGTGAGGTGTGTGTGATGTGGGGGAAGGGGAAACAGTCTT
>NC_142930.1:125890075-125895075 GCF_046866305.1 Octopus bimaculoides | reverse complement strand
AAAGGGTCCCAGGATCTGTATTCAACGTTTTGTCTCTTAGTTTTGTATCGCCATATACACTATCTCCAGCAACTATGTTTTTGGTAACCAAAACATCTTCTTTACCACCACCAGTAAGAATACTTTCATGTCTGCGAGGTTAAAGCATGTTATCCACATCCGAAGACTGCCAAATAGATTAGTAGAGAACACAAAAGAAGGGGGTGCTGGGCTTAATCATTCGACTAGTTTAACACCATCATCTGGACCTGTTGGTACTTTTTGCAGGGTCCACTCTGTTACAAGTAATCTAGGCCTAGTCTCTAGTTTCAGGATATCTCCCTCTTCCCAACCAGTTCCGGAGGATCGTAAGCACTGCCTTCCCTCTTGTTTAAATAATGTAAAAAGAAAAAAAAAACGAAATGTCTTTACTCTTTAAATCTTTTACTTGTTTCAGTCATTTGACTGTGGCCATGCTGGAGCACCGCCTTTAGTCGAGCCCTTCGACCCCAGCACCTATTCTTTGGAAGCCTAGTACTTATTCTATCGGTCTCTTTTGCCGAACCACTAAGTTACGGGGACGTTAACACACCACCATCGGTTGTCAAGCGATGTTGGGGGACAAACACAGCCACACAAACACACACACACACACAAACACACACACATATACATATATACGACGGGCTTCTTTCAGTTTCCGTCTACCAAATCCACTCACAAGGCTTTGGTCGGCCCGAGGCTATAGTAGAAGACACTTGCCCAAGGTGCCACGCAGTGGGACTGAACCCAGAACCATGTGGTTCGTAAGCAAGCTACTTACCACACAACCGCTCCTACGCCTGTGGAATATTCAGCTAAATGTGCATGGTCAATATCGACGAAGAGCTGACCACGGTTTCTAGGAAGTCGACTGACCACGTCGAACCGTCTTCTTTGCTTTGTTAGGAATATTCCAAGAAGATATATTTTAAGTCGAGTAAAGATATATCTCAAAATTATTACCATAATCAATAGTTTATGTTCGATTATACATGTCATATCACAAAATTTTCATGTCATATCACAACTGTGAAGAAATGAAAAATTGAAAATAAAACAATATTGCTGCGTGGTTAAGGCGCTCGCTTTGTAACCGCGTGATTTTGAGTTCGGTCCCACTGCGCGGCACGCCTTAAACAACTGCCCGCGACTATCAGCCCAGGCCGACTAATGCCTCGAAAGTGAATTTGGTATAAAGAAACTCTATGGAAGCCCGTCATATATGGATGTGTGGTAAGAATTTTGCTTCCTAACCACAAGTTCAGTCCCGCTGCGTGTCACATTGGCCAAGTGTCTTCTACTATAGCTGCAGGCAGACCAAAGCCTTGCTTGTGAGTGAATTTAGTAGACGGAAACTAAAGAAAGCTTGTCGTATATATATATATATATATATATATATATATATATATATAGTAACACCCCCCCCCAAAAAAAAACGAAGAACAAACACAAAAACACAATGCGCGGACTTAGTACATGTAAAGTATTAGCAGACGCCCAGGGAAGGAAAGAAACGTAGTTTAACATTTCGAAACAAAGCTCTTCTTCAGAAACAGACGAAAGTCCAATAGAAAATGAAGACGGAAGAAAAAATCGCCGACGCTTTACATATGGTTACATTTTAAAATATATATATATATGTGTGTGTGTGTGTGTGTGTGCAAAAAAGTTCGTATTCTATGTTTTCGTATTTCGTATTTGATGCTGTTTACGTTCTTGTGTAAATATAACAGGTGAAACCATTAGTACGTAGGTTAGTCTTCGTATATTTTCATTTATCTTGCTCCTTTACAGTCTGGTGTCTGGCTGAAATTTTTTTCTTGAGAACATATTCTTCGTGGTTAGGTGATTCGGCATCTATTTCTAGCATATAAGAGTCCACTTTGCTGGTCATTCCTCTTAATTTTGTGTGTATAGTATATATATGCTAATCCCTGTATATTTATGATGATACATACATACATATATATATATATATATATATATATATATATATATATATATATATATATATATATATATATATATATATGTATATATATATATATATATATATATATATATATATATATATGTATATATATATATATATATATATATATATATATATGTATATATATATATATATATATATATATATATATATATATATATATATATATATATATATATATATGTATATATATATATATATATATATATATATATATATGTGTGTGTATATATATATATATATATATGTATGTATGTATGTATCATCATAAATATACAGGGATTAGCATTGAGTTGCTTCTCCAACATACTGAAAATTTAGAAATAGCAGTCAAAGAACTACTGATTCTAAACTACAAATTTTTTCTCTAAAAGGATGGCGATATTTATGGCACACATAGAACAAAAAACCGAAGGGAAAAGCAAAAAAAAAACCTGCCTTTAGTTAATTGGATACGACGTTTCACGTTTAAGAGTATGAAATTACTCTATTCCGACTCTTCAGCCCAATATTCTGATAAATTTGAAAGTGTCTCTAAAAAATTCTTTGACTGCTATTTCTAAATTTTCAGTATGTTGGAGAAGCAACTCAATGCTAATCCCTGTATATTTATGATGATAAATGGTTTTACCGATAAAGGTTTTTTCATACTGAACTACTTGGCAAAATTGTTAATTATTAATTCTATTACTAATTGACGATTCCCTGCCCTTATTCTTGTATATGTATGTATGTATGTATGTATGTATGTATGTATGTTTGTAATGTATGTATGTATGTATGTAGATAGATAGATAGATAGATAGATAGATAGATAGATAGATAGATAGATAGATAGATAGATAGATGTATTTGCGTTTTTGTGGTATTAGTATGGTATTAGTTTGTTTACGTCCTCATATCTTGGCTGTTCGGCAAAAGAGATCGATAGAATAAGTGTCAAACTTAAAATAAGTACTTTGTTTTCCCCAAACCTCTTAAAATGATGCCCCAGCATGGTCGTAGTCTAATGATTGAAGCAAGTAAAAACGTAAAAGTAAGCAATAAACATCGTCTAATAACTAAGCAAGGCGGCGAGTTGACAGAATCGCTAGTACACCGGACGAAATGGTTGTCCGGCTTTACGTTCTGAGTTCAAATTCCTACGAGATCGACTTTGCCTTTCATCCTTTCGAGGTCGATTAATTAAGTACCAGTTGCTTACTTGGGCCGATCTATGATCTAAACGACTGCCTCCCCATCAAAAAAGAAGAAAAAAAAATTCGGGCCTTGTGCCTAGATTAGAAAATATTATATAAGGTGGCGAGCTGGCAGAACCATTAGCACACCGGACTGAATGGTTAGCGACATTTCGACCGCCTTTACGTTCTCAGTTCAAATTCCGCCTAGGTCAACTTTGTTTTGCATGCTTTCGGGGATCCATAAAATGAATACCAGTTAAACGCTGGGATCGATGCAGACGACTTACCGCCAACCCAACTCCCAAATTGCTGGTCTTGTGCCAAAATTAAAAACCAATATATCATTTTACTAAATCCGTCTAAACAGTCTGTTCTCAAGATGTCCGCGCAAAACTCATTATATTCAGTTCTGGAAAAACTGCGCACGCCGAATTACTTATGTGAACCTATTGTCAACTTTTAATGACAGCGTTAATTTCTCTTAAAAATTCTTTTCACATCGAAATTTATTTAAATAAAAAAAAAAGTTCCCAGCAGCAAGAGTAGTTATTCAATTGCTTAATTCATAGAATAATTTTAATTAAAATTATCAGACAAAATAAATGACTAAAAATCGTACGTGTAGGATTTCACTGATATTAATGAGACGTCGAATATTTTTCCTGGTGGCGATTCGTGTTTTTCGATTTGGAGTTTTAAAAGCCGTCGTTTGCTATTGTTTTTTGTCATTGTTGTCTAAGATTTCTTTGTATTAAATATTAAACAGACAGTGATTTAAGTATTTGATTCTTCATTGCAGAAATAATGACCAGGAAGAACGTTTAACAATACTATAGCAGACATAGTTTGATTTGAAAAATCTTAATTTTCGTTTTGAAAAAAATTTGAAACATATACACGCACATGTGTGTGTGTGTGTGTGTGTGTGTGTGTGTGTGTGTGTGTGTTTGTATGTCTGTGTGTGTATGTATATATCATGATTTCTTTTATAATATATGATATATCATGTGTGTATATATATATATATATATATCATGATTTCTTTTATAATATAAATAATCCTTTCTACTGTAGGCACAAGGCCTGAAATTTTGGGGGAGGGGACTAGTCGATTACATTGACTCCAGTGTTTCACTGGTACTTATTTTATCGACTCCGAAAGGATGAAAAGCAAAGTCGACTTCGGTGGAATTTAAATTCAGGACATGAAGGCAGACGTAAATCCGCTAAGAACTCTGCCCAGCTCCCCGCCTGAATAATAATAACTGAACTCTATCCTTCCACAAGCTCAAAAAGGTTGTGAAAGAAATTCTTATGGATGCAAAGATCAATTACTCATAAATAGAATGATCGTAGAGAATTGCTGGAGCAACAAGAAGAGCTTAAGTATGGCATGGGTAGTCTATAGGAAAGCGTTTGATAGTGTCCCACATAATTGGCTACTCAAGGCTCTTGAGATGTATAAGATCTCTCTTGTCCTCTCTAAATTCTTACAAGGTAGCATGGCCAAGTGGAATACACGTCTCTTTCTACACCATAGCAATGGGATGAGCCAATCTAACAACATCAAGGAAGTTGCTAACTAGACATGGGTCACTCCACCCAAAAAGTGACACAGACAGACTTTATGTACCAAGAAAAAGAGGGGGAAGAGGGCTTTATTGGATGCGAACACAGCATTAGAGCAGAATAAATCAACATAGCATGGTATGTAAAAAATGCCACAGAACCGCTATTATTAGCAGTAGGAAAGTCAGGCGTGTGTAGGATGAAAGATTGCAAAGATAAAGCACTCTACAAGAAAT
>NC_142930.1:125870075-125882575 GCF_046866305.1 Octopus bimaculoides | reverse complement strand
ACTGGACGTCTCCTATCTGTCTCTTCTATCTTTTCTCTTTTCAAAGAAAACATTTCTCTCCGCGTTCACTATTTTTCTCCTCGTTCAGGTCTAACGACCTTCCATGTTTGTTTTCGTTCGGTTTCCTTGTGTCTCCACTGTCCTGTTTTTGTTCCTAACTTTTACCCTCCATAAATCCAAAATTTATTTTGGTTTTTATAGGAGCAACTGTCTTCGAAGACTCATATTGTCGTTGATTGCTCGAAATGGGGAGTAGATAGACAGCCGACAACTGATGAAGGGTCGTTCTTTGTATTACTTGTCCTTTTTTCTCTCGTTATTTGCGTATTTAACTCATTTGTTTCCGTATTTCATGTTGTTTACTGTTGGTGACGCCCTGTACTTATGTATGTATGTATGTATGTATATATGTATATATATATATATATATATATATATATATATATATATATGTGTGTGTGTGTGTGTGTGTGTATATATATATATATATATATATATATGTATGATAAAGTCGTTCTTTAATGATTCATCAGCTGCCAGTGTACTAACAAGACTATGATGGTTAATTTATATTTAAGTATAATTATATACTATAATTATAATAGGGGCGCTGAGACGACAATGATGGTCTCGACAGTACGCTCGCCACTGATAAATCATTAAATAACGACTTTATTCTATTTATGTATAAATATATATTAATTCACTCCACAAACATATTTGCTACAGAATCATTCTGAGTAAATAAGCGCATGGTTGAAATGAACGTTTGGGTTTTTGTTTCGTGTACGTATGTGAAATGTATGTTTATGCTCGTATTTGCACGACTGTATGTCTGTGGTATGTATATGTATTTGTTATTTATTTACGATAGGGTTACGCTATTGAAGAGTAGTAAACCTCGAAATCTTGTGATACAGTGTTGTTCACAATATTCTATAAATACTTTCGTATACAACCTTGTGGTAATAGAGTAATAACTTAAGTGATTTGCAGACCATTTGAGGTCTACTTCTAGCATACAGGAATTGTCTCAGCGCCCTTATAATTATATTGTATAATTTTACTTATATATATATACATAGTATGGGGGTTTAGTTCACGGGTGATCCAAACGATTAGGTACGTTAGGCAAGTGGTGTAACGGATTACTAGGGATACCAGGTTATAGCCGATATGATAGTTGTGGAGCCATTGCAGATTTCCCATGCGGCGGATATATAATTGTTAAACAGGACAGCAAATATTAAGACATGGCAAATATACAATACTATTATAGGAAGAAATTCAAAATCTTACGGCTGTTTCTGGAACCTCAGAGTGGGATTGAACCCAGAACCATGTGGTTGGGAAGCAAACATTTTTACCACTGTCTCCACACATGTATATAGGCAATTATGTGTATTTTTTATGATATGATGAGGGTCTTGTAAGTTGTTCCTCATTCCTTCATTTACATCTAAGAATGGAAACAGCTTTGAAACTATGGTAGGGCTGTGTTAAGTTATAAATTTGAGGATAGGATTTTAAAAGTCTATTTGCCTGTTCCACCTTATCCATCGCGATAAATATGTCGTCAATATTCTTGGCATACAAGCTGTGGAACAAGATTACACTCAATGCTAACTTTATTTCCAGTGCTAATGTCATGTAAAACACTACAAACGTGGACCCGAATGGAGAACCCTAGACACCGCGTCTTCCTGGTTGTATCAAATGTCAGTAGGTAGGAAATTGAATGGAACTTCACTTGTACAATCCAATAGGAACTTTCTAAAGATATTTGTTGGTATATCGAATAATTTAATTGTGTATTGTATAGACATCTTGTCGATTATTATACCTATTATAGGTGGCGAGCTGGCAGAAACGTTAGCACGCCGGGCGAAATGCTTAGCAGTATTTCGTCTGTCTTTACGTTCGGAGTTCAAATTCCGCCGAAGTCGACTTTGTTTTTCATCCTTTCGAGGTTGATAAATTAAGTACCAGTTGCGTACTGAGGTCGATGAAATCGACTGGTCCCCCTCCCCCAAGATTTCAGGCCTTGTGTCTAGATTCGAAAAGAATATTATGACTATTATTTCTCTTTTCATAGCGAAACCTTTGCTATCTCTTGAAAATTTCCCCGAATTCATCTGATAAACAATCACTAAACCATTCTGTTGTTCATTTCCTTATGATTCTAGTTAGCTTTTAGCGAAACTTTTAATTGGGGTGTTGATTTGGGAGTCTGACGCTTTAAGCTTTACTGTTTCTATGTCTTTACAATAACGCAGCTGGGTTAAATTTTCCTTTTATACATTGGAAAAGAATAAATCTAATTTGTACAGATGCTGCAGTGAGCTAGCAGAATCATTAGCATACCGGACAAAATGCTTAGTAGCATTTCGTCCGTCTTTATGTTCTGAGTTCAAATTCCGCCGAGGTCGACTTTGCTTTTCATCCTTTCGTTGTTGATGAAAATAAGTGGCAGTCGAGTACTGGGATTGTGAAGGCGCGTGGCTTAGTGGTTAGAGTGTTGGACTCATGATCGTAAGACTGCGGTTTCGATTCCTTGACCGGGCGACGCATTATGTTCTTGAGCAATACACTTCATTTCACAAAACACCAGTCTACTCAACTGGCAAAAATGAGTAACCCTGCGACGGAATAGCGTCTCCGTCCAGAACAGATATATATATATATATATATATATATATATATATATATATATATATATATATATATATATATATATATATATATATATATATATATATATATATATATATATATATATATATATATATATATATATATATATATATATATATATATATATATATATATATATATATATATATATATATATATATATATATATATATATATATATATATATATGCCACAGAAACCGGCAAACCAGCCCTATATGAATCTATATGACTCTGCAAAGATCCTTATCCTTTATCCTATCCTCTCTAGTTGTTGCAGTAATTCACTTATTGAGTTTCATTTCTAGTTATGCAGTGTCGTCTTTCTTGATTTTGACCAATTTCTTATTATCATATATCACAGCGTTGAATTTTATAACGTATATGTCTTTGTTCATAGTAACAAATACAATTGGTCGTATCGCTTTTACATATTACACGCTTATTGTTTTTCAGATCCTGTAAAACTAGTTTAACATCCTTGTTCAGTGCATTTCTGATGTGTTTATATCTTTCTTTATTACCTTCTCACTTGATTAAGTCACGCAGTTTTTTCCTTCTTTATTTTATTATACTGCTTATCTCTTAGATACTCAAAAGCGAGATACAAAAAATTCAAGCCAAAGTTATTTCATGCTGGTCATCTAAATTTTTATTTAATTTTCTTTAGTCAGGCAGAAAAACTGCCCCTTACAAGACCCTTGAGACTTATGACAGAGAGTGGAGAATATATATCCTTAAACCTGATTTAAATGCTTGTAACAGAGTGGACTTGAGTGGACTCATCTGAATGTAACCAAGATACCAGGTGGAAGTTTCTGTCAGCTTTTGGTGTAGGATTATGTTTTATGTATGTATTCTCATGCATATAGTTGCATATCTAGACATGCTCATATATATTTAAATGATAAACTTCTGGAAAGTTTTTCAGATTTTTACAGTTCCAGTGATGGATTTGATCTGTAGTCTTCGGATTAGCTTTCTCCTTTCAGGTTTTCAGAAGGTTAATTTCTCAAGATTGGTATTTAGGCAGTGTTACATATCCCAGGGCCCCAAAAATAATAATGTATGTATGCATGCCTCTGTATCTCTGTCTGTCTCTGTCTGTCTGCCTCTCTCTCTCTCTTTCTCTCTCTCTCTCTTTCTCTTTCTCTCTCTTTCTCTCTCTCTCTCTCTCTCTCTCTCTCTCTATATATATATATATATATATATATATATATATATATATATATATTGTTGTTGTTGTTGGCATCCTTTTGTCTCGTGAGACAATGGAGTTACGCATAAACTAATTCAGTCTGGTTTTTACCTTTCATGTCCTCTCCAGTTTCCTCTCCAGTTTTGCTTAAGCCTGGGCTAGATGTAAGAAAATCCTGGGCAGCCTAATCGCCAGGATTCCTCTCTTGACCTTGCTGACGTAGTCCAAAGGAGTGCAGAGCATTACGTTTGGCACCAGCTTGGTTGTAGGAGCTGCCGGAAGAGTGTCGAGTCGAACGCTAAACCGCCTACGGGGCTCCACTCCGGATTTCTTTGAAGGTTGTCTCCTTTCCGTAACCCTGGATAGGGGCCCATACCGGGTACTGTCAGCCGGAGCCAGCTGAGCCTGGTACTCGTGTCTGGCAGGGTCGTCACTCCCTGAAGTAGTGAAGAAAATCGCTACCCACTACCTATATACATACATATATATATATGTATATATATCATTAGTAGTAAATTAAATTTCTAAAATTTCTTTTACTACCCTATGATTAATAATGATATTATATTTTTTGGCTAATTTCTGAAAGAAAATCGGCATTTGTTTTATATTTACTGCCGATAAGTTAATGCGCACATGCGCGGTTAATCTTTGAAATTATTAAGCATGTAAACGCAAGTCAGGTTTTTTCCTATGACTCGTGTTTACACGCTACTCCGAAACTCTGCTGAAGAAAGCTCCCGAGTTAGATATATTTTTATCTTGCTAAATAGCTTGAAACCATGGTACAGAGTATAGACTGGTAAAAAAGTTTTTATTTTTCATTCTCTTTCGAAATTATCCCTATTTTTGTGGTATAGAGTATTTTGCTGCTCTTTCTAGCGGGTTAGATGTCCTATTATAGGCATCTCTATATTTCAAATGAATAATATATGTATATATATATATATAGTCTGTTACAGTCTGTCATACCGGCCATGATGAAATACCACAAGTTATAGAAAATACGTATTCGCCTTTATATATTTATATATTTAATCCTTTATATTGAACACTCAATATTTCATATATTCAATAAGACATTCAATACTTCATTTCATTGTACCATCCATCTTTTTTTATATTATATATTATATATTCCATATTCTATATCTCACATAAATTTTACAAGAATATAAATAAAAAACATAAAAAACAGACAGAGTTGGAACTCTTTTAAATAAAATAATATATTCCTCTATACACGATCATACAAAACCCTCTTTTTGTATTTATTTTTACTCACACACACACGCACACACACACACACACACACACACACACACACACACACATATATATATATATATATAGCTCGAAACGTCAAAGACTTTCCGTATTCCCGAGCGTCATACTAATATATACTTTTGTTATTTACACCACCTGTCTTCGTCTGTTGTTATTTTTTGTATATTCTCCCATATATATATATATATATATATATATATATTATACACACATATAAATACAAATATAAATATTGATATATATGCATATCTATGTATATATATGTCTCCTCAACTTTGTGTTCACTCCACAACTGCTTACAGCCCACGGTTCCTTGTTTCCACTTCCATAACTTTGTGGTTTGGCCGAAAAATTATAGACAGAATAAGTATCAAATATAAAATGAATATGAGGCTTAATTTATTCGATCAAACTCATCGAAGCGGTACTCTACCATGGCCGCAGTCCAATAACTGAAGCAAGTAAAACATAAAAAAATGATAAGTAAGCAGCTTAAATTGGCTTTCCCAGTCTTTGTCTTACATAATTAGCCCTTTGTTATGAAGAATTACTAATAAGATTAGACAAAACGTTCATAATGGGGGCGTGGAGGACACCGCCTTGAAGGTTTTCATCGAACACATCCACTCTAGTACGTATTTTTTAAGCCTAGTGCTTATTTTACCGTTATTTTTTGCCGAACCGCTATGTTACGGAAGCGTAAACATACTAACACTGATTGACAAGCGGTCAGAGTCGACTAACACAAACACATCTATCTATGTATGTTTGTATATATATATATATATATATATATATATATATATATATATATATATATATATATATATTATATATAAAAGAGAGTTTGTATGTGTGTGTGCGTACGTTCCTAATGCATTCCAAAACCGAGTTGCCAATTTTGACGTATGGGGTATCAAAAAATTTAGCAGGCTTTTGGCTACCAAATAAACTATATTTTCATTCACATATTTGCATTACAAAAATTTAACATTGTCGTTTTTCTTTTAGTCATCTATCGTAAACATTTTATATCACCACCACAACGACAATGACGCCACATTTTCTATATGAGTGTGTTCGCGCGTTCGTTACCTGCATTAGGCCGATGACTGACAAGTATATGTGTGTGATGGTGTATGTGTCTGTCAGTATACATACATTTTTGTGACGACCGATACGTACAGGGACAGCAATAGGCTTCAGGTATGCGTTAATGTATGTGTGCGTCTTAGTATATGTATGCAACTTTCTCCCGCCCAACAGTGAAACGCGCCGATACTGAAAGTTTAGTTGCAGCCTGGACTTTAAGCGAACACCGGCGTCCACTTTGAAGTACTACCAACGTGAAGATTTGGCTGATTTAACATCACTCACAATACTCGCAAATATATCTGAAAAAATGTTATTCTAGTTATAACAAGTTCGGAAAGCAGAAAGCCTCAGCAGCTCTTTCAACATAATTATAGAAATGTTATTCCACTCTTTCTAACCAGTTTCAAGATAATGTTTTTTTTTTCTATCAGTCCTTGTATTTTTCATCACTGTGTATCAACGTCGCACAAACTTTTTACTGCGTTAGCCAGTATTTATTCTACAGCCTATAACGTTACACAGTTAAAAAATATGTAGTAATGTTAAATTAATTTATATCTTACTACATACATCCTTCAGCAAATATTTTAAAGTAACGTTACAACAACAATATCTTCCTTTCTTTACATTTGGTTCAGCGTTCGTTTCAAAATTGTAAAATAAATTATTTTTGTATGAAAAATTGAATTATGCCTTCTCAATTTTCTTGGACTTTCACTTTCTTCACCGTGACGATGGTCACATGTGAACAACGGGAGAGAGTAAAGGAGAAAGAGAGAGAGAGAGAGGCAGACAGACAGACAGACAGACAGACAGACACAGATAGGAAACGGTGAAGGGAAAAAAGAATAAGAGAAAGGACGAGAGAGAAAACGAAGGAGGGAAGGGGAGAAAAAAGAATTCGAGAAGGAAGAGAGAGAAAACGAAAGGAGGAAAGAGAGAAGAGTAGAGGGTAGAGTTGCATTAAAATTATTAATATAAACTTAGTTGGAAATGGATGCGTGGCGTTCAATCATATAATAATATAAATAATATATATATATATATACATATATATACGCATATATACATACATATATGTACATACTTACATATATATGTATACATACATACATACATACACACACACACACACACACACACACACACATATATATATATATATATATATATATATATATATATATATATATATATATGCTTATACAGGACGTCACAAAACGTAAACAACATAAAATACGAAGCAAACTTGGGTTTGCGAACAACGAAAGAAATAAATGGAAAACAAGACAAGTAACATAAAGAACGACCCTCCATCAGTTGTCGGCTGGTTCATCTACTCCACATTTCGAGCAATTCCCGACAATATGACGCTTCGAAAAACATTTGCTCCCGCGAGCCAAAATAAAATTTGGGATTTTTCGGAGGGTCAAAGCTGGTTATTTATTGGAAAGCGTTGGTTATTTATTGAGATCATACTTTATGTTATTACTCAAATGTTTCAATTTTTCTTTCTTTCTACTTTAATGCAAAACAAAAATTAAAAGCTAAATATAATTAATGAACGTAAATTAGAGGATTTCTACAGAATGGTTTGTAGAAAGAGTTATTGGCTTCAAAAGTACATGTCTCTGTATACTTAGTTCTCTGTGTGGACATAATTCGATTTATTCGAACTTTAATCTGCCATCAGAACATAAAAACAGGCGCAATGTCCGGCCTCGTACACAATCTAACCTGTCTGTATATATGAATAGTCACTGATCCATTCACAAGATAAAATGGTCGGTTATTTTCATCAGATAGTTCCCGATGAAAAAGGAAAATCTGAAATGCTGCACGTCTAATAACCATTGTAATATAAAGCAGTGGAAAAGGGCTGAGATTTTGCTTTTGTTTTTGCGTTTTAAGGAGTGTCGTCAGATGTTATCAAGGCCCTCTTCGATTTTGGGGCCCCGAAAACCAATGAATAGGCAGAAAAATGTTTTCTTATAGGCCCTCATTTTACAGCAATTACAGCAATTAAAAACCTGTCATTTGATTTGGACAGTGTGAAAAAGATTAATAAAATTGTCATCGTGTTTTGGCGACAATATTTTACAATATTTTCTTGTTATGAAACTCTACAAAGCATTCGCAAGTTATTATTTCTTATTTGACACTAAAGCGGAATCTGTTATGGGCGGAAATATAGTTTAATACAAATCTGTTGCCTATTGATTTTTCTAGTTCTCTTTTAGTTGGACAATTTCCCTTAATAGTTCACCTACGTGCTGCATTGCTCTGCCTACGTGTTATTCCGTTACTATGAGGTTTCATCAATTTTCTCCAGAATTCTAATGGTTTTCATTTTTATATTCCTTCATCATTGTATTTTCTCTTCGAGTTGACTTTCTATTTAGATCAGGAAACCGTCACGGAACATAAAATACAGAATAAGAAAGAAAACTACATAAAAAGACTTAAGTGTTGGTAACACTGATGTATTATATAGGACTCCTCAAAAACTAGATTAATCATAGCAGCATTGTTAATAGCAAAATATAAATTTAGAAGTTAGAACATTTGGAGAGAACACGTGAAATAAAATGAGAAAATAACCAGGAGCCACTCGTCAAACAGCTTTATGTACACACACTCACACAAACACACACACAAACACACACACACACACACACACACACACACACACACACACACACGCACGCACACACACACACACACACAAACACACACACACACATCTTTTATGTTCATTTTTTTACTTCCTTTTAATTTTATATTTTTGATATTTTCTATTATTAGCTTTTTAAACTTGGTTTGGAACAGTAGAGTCCCTAAATTCAAATCCGACTTGATGAACTGGAAACGTCTAAAAGCAAAGAAAATTTGAAAAATATAGAATAAAACGATGAAATCTTTGTATCTATGTATATGTGCGTCTATGTCTATTCTATACAGAGACATGTGTGTGTGTGAGTGTCTATCCACCTATCCAGCTAGCTGTCGACACACATACGATGTCTTACATATTCTTTATTCTTTCCGGGAAATACGAAAGTGAATATAGTAACCGCTGTTGTATTTTATTCTCAAGGAACAGTTTCTCTTTTCAGATGAACGTGTGTTCACATCACATTCGATTCATTAGCATAAAGGTATGCATACATACACGCATGCATACTTGCATGCATGTACCAAATATATATCCGTCGTTTACGACGACGAGGGTTTCAGTTGATCCGATCAACGAAACAGCGTGCTCGTGAAATTAACGTGCAAGTGGCTGAGCACTCCACAGACACGCGTACCCTTAACGTAGTTCTCGGGGAAATTCAGCGTGACACAGAGTGAGACAAGGCAGGCCCTTTGAAATACAGGTACAAAAGAAACAGAAAGAAAAAGCTGTGGTGAAAGAGTACAGCTGCGTCCGCCATCATCCCTTGCCGGAGCTTCGGAGAGCTTTAGATGTTTTTGCTCAATGAACACTCACAACGCCCGGTGTGAGAATCGAAACCACGATCCTACAACTGCGAGTCCGCTGCCCTAACCACTGAGCCATTGCGCCTCCACAAATATATATATATATATCAAGTGTGTTATGAATACACATTCGTTTCAAAGAAGTTGTTCTCTATTGGTTTCAGCTCCTCATAGAATCCACCTACATTGATTGAAACCCCGTTGCTTTTGCTGGCTATATCATTAAAAATTTTTAATACTTCGCACAAACCCGGAAGCTAGCAACTAAGGCCGTTGTACTATATTATTGATTTGTGAAAAGCAGATATATCTTCAAGCAAAAGGATTGGATTAGATTAGAGGTAATATATACATAAGGGTTGCTATAGTGATGATACTAGAAGGTAACACTTGTTGAGATGATAAGATATGAGGAGGTGAGATAAAACTGCGATGATGACAACATTTATGACGTGTCATCAACAATGTAATGTGTTCACATTATAAACATCTTATATTATTATGTTATCATTATTCTGACTCCACCTAAATGTAATGAGGTATCATATCAATATATGCATCTATGTATGTATATTATTGAATATATATATATATATATATATATATATATATATGCATGCATGTATGTATATATATATATATGTGTGTGTATATACATATATATGTATGTATGCATGTATTTATGCATATATATATATGTATATATACATATGTATATGAATATATATATGTACATGAATATATATATATATATATATATATATATATATATATATATATATATATATATATATATATATATACATATATATATATATACATTTATATAAATTCATATATATTTATAAATATATATATATCTACAAATGCATATATTTCATCTTATGTATGTGTGTGTATGCATGTGTATGTGTGTGTGTGTGTGTGTGTGTGTGTGTGTGAATGAGTGTGTGTACATTATGTCAATATCTTTCATCGTTTCCTAAACCTTATTTCACCTTTTTCTTTCCTTCCCATGCGTCAATGCTATAAGGCCGCTGATATATTTCTGTTTGCACGTGATAAACATATCAATTTATCCTTCAATAAATGTCATAGACTTCTTAATTTCCAAATGACAGCAATAAATTCAGTTTATTACCGAACATTTCAAGACCAGCAATATCTCGATATCTTTACAATGAATTTCATACCATCATTCTCTCGAAATATATTTGTCTCCCAAATAATGCTTTATCCGCTCGAAAGTATAGCAACATCATTTTGTTTAAGTCAACTTTAACAGCAGGAAATCCAATCTTAATGTGTTGATTTCTTTTGCAAATAAGATTCTCTGATGTTTATGCTGTTCCCTGTAGCATTATTTGTATGCCAACTGTTTCGATGTCCGAGATTTTCAGTTTCGTTTTGACTTAAAAGTTCCGTCTTGACTTAAAGGTTACGTTTGTTGATGGCGTTGATAACTGAAAAGGCCAGCTCGCATGAAACTAGTTGGAAACAAAGGTGGACAGAAAAAATTCGGCAGATAGTGTGGGAGCTGTTGTTGTTGTTCTTTTTGTATCTTGCGTTCTCTACATTTTTTCATATGAGACTGAACTGGCACTCCGACGATAACGACGTTTAGTGTTCCAGTTGATCCGATCAACGGAACAGCCTGCTCATGAAATTAACGTGCAAGTAGTTGAGTACTCCACTGACACGTGTACCCTCAATGCAGTTCTCAGGAATATTCAGCGTTTCGCTCATGAATACAACGCGCCGCTGGGTATCGAAATCACGACCTTACAATTGTGAGCCGAATATCCTAACCATTAAGTCACGTGCCGATATTAATAAAGCAAATCTATTGAGTCAGCTTCCTGATCAGTTTTAGAGGTGAGCAATTATCCCCGGAGAACTGAACTTCCTCTATTAGATAAATTGTTAAAAATATAATTCAATTATAAAAATAGCCCGAGCCGTTTTGTCTGACTGCCATCTACCTATCATATGAATGACTGTGAAGGTGTGTCACAGGTGGTTAGGGCATGTGGCTCACGATCGTAAGGTCGGGATTTCGATACCCGTCTGTCCGTTGTGTCCTTAAGCAAGACATTTTCTTCCATTTTACTCCAGTCCACCCGGCCGGCAAAAAATGAGTTGTACTTGTAGTTCAAAGAGCCGGCCTTGTCATATTCTGTGTCACGCTGAATCACTCTGAGAACTACGTTGAAGGTACACGTGTATGTGGAGTACTCAACCACTTGAACGTTAATTTCACGAGCAGGCTGTTTCGTTGCTCGGATCAACTAGAACAGAGTGTCAATACAGTAATCCCTCGACTAGCGCGGGTGTTACGTTCTAAAACCCCCGGAATAGGTGAAAATCCGTACTGTACTGTATATTTATTTTTTATTATTTTTATAATTTGTATATATTTATTTTATTGTAAATGCACAACAACGCCACACACTCACCTCCCGAATTTCGTTTTCCATTACAGTATGTGTGATTCTTTGTTTACTCACGTACGGTACACTACTTATTTTCTTTTAATATATGGGGCTAAACATAGAGGGGACAAACAAGGACAGACAAAGGGATTAATTTGATTACATCGACACCAGTGCGTAATTAGTACTTATTTAATCGACCCCGAAAGGATGAAAGGTAAAGTCGACCTCGGCGGAATTTGAACTCAGGACGTAACGGCAGACGAAATACCGCTAAGCATTTCGTCCGGCGTGCTGAAGATTCTGCCAGAA
>NC_142930.1:125802575-125865075 GCF_046866305.1 Octopus bimaculoides | reverse complement strand
CATAAATTTCGATTTATATGTGTTTAGGTGCGTGTATAGTCATTCCTCTATACTCTGTAACAAGGAGAATAGAATCAATGCTTTTTTATTGTGAGAAGGTTCGGGGTGTGGTGGTTCGGTGTGTTGCACTGTCGCTCGTAAGATCATGGTTTCGATTCTCGGATCGGTCGGTCAGTTGTGTTGTCAAGCAAAATATTTCGTTTCACGTTGCTGCAGTCGATTCAACTTTGGATGGGACCCAGCAATAGCTGGGAAGTTAACTCTGTGACGGACTGGCGTCCCATTCAGGTGAGAGGGAATGTCCTCTAAGATACTGATATGAAGCTGAGTTATATCCTGGTGTTATGAGTCGTAGGGCTTGTGGCAGATTTAAGTCTAAGTCAGTGCTTCTTAAACTATGGGTTCGCGAAGCGAAATCCTGGGATCGCGAAAATTAAATTCAAACGCTTAGATTTAAGTTTATATGTTATTTCACAAACGCATACTTAATACCTTGGGTCGTGAAAAATCTTGTGATGAAAAATTAGGGTCATTAGTGAAAAAAGTTTAAGAAGCGCTGGTCTAATTCATGAGAGGAGGGAAGCGCACAAGTATGAGGGTGAGTCAAAAAGTAATGCCATTTTGTTTTGGACAGGTTATAATTACCAACACAGGAACATGTATCATACATCAAACTGAAGCTGGTCCTCTGTGGATCACATCCCTACTTCTCAACATAGTCACCGATTCTCTCAATAGCTATGTTCCACCTTCGAATGAGAGCATGTATCCCTGCCCCGTAAAATTCTGTTGACTGTTCTTTGAGCCACTTTTACACTAGTTTTCACTTCCTCGTCACTGGAATAATATTTGCCTCTCAAACCCTCATTAATGGTGCCGAAGAGACGATAGTGACGAGGGAGTGAAAACTGTATTTAAGAAGTGGCTCAAAGAACAGTCAACGGAATTTTACGGGGCAGGGATACATGCTCTCATTCGAAGGAGGAACATTGCTATTGAGAGAAACGGTGACTATGTTGAGAAGTAGGGATGTGATCCACAGAGGACCAGCTTCATTTTGGTGTATGACACATGTTCCTGTGTTGGTAATTATACCTGTCCTAAACAAGATGGCATTACTTTTTAACTCACCCTCGTATCTCCTTTCAGCGACTGGAGATGTCGATATGATCAATGATCGTCATGTACTTCTGTAAGACGATGGTATTAACGCAATGGTTCTCAATCATTTTTTTCCTGTGGACTCCTTTGATTCGTGTTTCACTTGGATGGATCCACATAACCATTTGACGTTTAAAAATTCCTTTTGTATTTTTATAATTAAATATTCTTTTATTTGTTTCAGTCGTTTGACTGCGGCCATACTGGAGCACCGCCTTTTAGTCGAAGAAATCGACCCCAGGACTTATTCTTTGTAAGCCTGGTGCTTATTCTAACGGTCTCTTGTGCCGAACCGCTAAGTTATGGGGAAGTAAACATACCAGCATCGGTTATCAAGCGATGGTGGGCGGACAAACACATACACAAAGACACACATAAATATATACATATATGTATATACGACTGGCTTCTCTCAGTTTCCGTCTACCAAAACCACTCACAAGACTTTGGTCGGCCTGAGGCTATAGTAGAAGACACTTGCCCATGTGGTTGGAAAGCAAGCTTCTTACCCCATAGCCACACCTGCGCCTATATTATTGGGAATTTTTTTTTTTTTTAATTGACATATTTCGTGTAGTGTAGAAATATAACCGATTTATTGCGTATAAATTTTAGCAACAAAATCTTAACCCCAAAGGGTCATGTGGACCCGGTCGAAAACCAGTTTTAAGGTGTGTGCAGGAAAAAGATACATTAACTAAATGTCTAGTGCAGGTTTTGTGTGTGTGTGTGTGTGTGTGTGTGTGTGTGTGTGTGTGTGTGAAACAAAATAAGGTAGAAGTAAGGACAGATGGTGGGAGCATAAGACAGGCTCGAATAAAAGAAGGTAGCAGCTTTTTGTTGGATCTTTTAATTAGGGAGGAAAGGTACTACTCATGACACTTTACGGTACGACCAAGACTGGTGAGAAGGAAGGAAGGAAGGGAAGGAGAAAGATATCCTCAAACCGGAAGCCTGGTCTGATTACTAGCAACAGAGCGGACTTTACTAAAAGCGCCCAGGATGCAAGGTGGTAGTAGTGGTAGTGGTGGTGATGGTGGTGGTGTGAAAGCGGGTGACAGAATAAGTCTGCCACCCACGCAGCTTGTGAAATGTTATCTCCTGTCTCACTCACTCACGTCGTACGTGTCCTTCTATTGTTCGTGATACATCATAGAGCAAGCAAAAAGGCGGCTAACTGACAGAATCGTTAGCACACCGGGCGAAATGCTTAGCGGTATTTCGTCTGTCTTTATGTTCTGAGTTCAAATTCCGTTGAGGTCGACTTTGCCTTTCATCCTTTCGGGGTCGAAAAATTAAGTACCAGTTGCGTACTGAGTTCGATCTAATCGACTGGCACCCTCCTCCAAAATTTCGGGTCTTGTGCCAAGAGTAGAAAAGAATATGTCCCGGGCAGCGTGCTGGCAGAATCGTTAGCACGCCGGGCGAAATGCTTAGTAGTATTTCGTCTGTCTTTACGTTCCGAGTTCAAATTCCGCCGGGGTCAACTTTGCCTTTTCATCCTTTCAGGATCGATAAATTAAGTACCAGTTCCGTACTGGTTCGATTTAATCGACTGGCGCTCTCCCCCAAAATTTCAGGCCTTGTGCCTAGAGTACAAAAAGAATTATAGGACAAGCGAGCTGGCAGAATCGTTAACACGCCGAGCGAAATGCTTATAGGTATTTAGTTTGTCTTTACGTTCCGAGTTCAAATTCCACCGAGGTCGACTTTACTGCTCATCCTTCCGGATCGATGAAATAGGTACCAGTCGACTTCCTCCTCCCCAAAAATTTCAGGCCTTGTACCTATAACAGGAAGGCTTAGTAGTGGTATATTATGGTAGTGAACAAGTTTACAATTATAGCCAACAGGCTTTACTATTAATGTTATTCTGTTATACCAAGAAATGTTACACAGCCTGATGCAGTAAAGTCTAGCGAAATATGCCCTAAACCTCTTCACAAATATAGCTGAACGCTACTGCTTCCTAATCTTTCAAGGGCGATGACACTCTTTCGTTTTTACTAAAACGAATCGCTCTAAATATATTTATTCATCGGAGGCGCAATGGCCCAGTGGTTAGGGCAGCGGACTCGCCGTCGTAGGATCGCGGTTTCGATTCCCAGACTGGGCGTTGTGAGTGTTTATTAAGCGAAAAACACCTAAAGCTCCATGAGGATCCAGTACGGGGTGGTGGCGAACCCTACTGTAGTCTTTCATCACAACTTTCTCTCACTCTTTCTTCCTATTTTTGTTGTACCTGTATTTCAAAGGGCCAGCCTTGTCACACTGTGTCACGCTGAATATCCCCGAGAACTACGTTAAGGGTACATGTGTCTGTGGAATGCTCAGCCACTTGCACGTTAATTTCACGAGCAGGCTGTTCCGTTGATCGGATCAACTGGAACCCTCGTCGTCGTAACCGACTGAGTGCCACGATTCTGTTATACCAAGAAATGTTACACAGCCTGATGAAGTAAAGTCTAGTGAAATATGCTCTAAATATAGCTGTACACTAGTGCTTCCTAATCTCTCAAGAGAGATGACACACTTTTTGCTTAACTAAAAATAAAACGAATCGCTCTAAATATATTCATTCATCGAAACGCTTTCAAACAGAACGAGTTCGAGATCACGTGAGAGTAAGCATGACAGGAAAATATAGCTAATCAGTGTTTAATTGTGATTAAGGAAATCTAACTAATAAAAAGACAAAGTATTCTAACCGGAGAGAATTTCACGACACACCTGTATAACACCTGTGTAACGTCATCAGGCAGTCGCATAAATTTCAAAACACACCTGCATAATTTTACTATTCACGTAGGCTTTTACCACACACAATACTTTTTTTTTTTTACTTGTTTGACTGCGGCTGGGGCACCGTCTTGAAGAATTTTTGTTCATTGAATCGGACCCGGTATTTTGTTTTGTTTATGATTGGTATTTATCCTAACGTTCTCCTTTTGCCTAATCGCTAGATTACAGGGACGTAAACATACCAACACCGGTTGTCAAACGGTGGTGGGGAACAGACACATACATGTACACGCGCATGCACGTACACATACACACACATACACACAAACATACACACACGCGCGCGCGCACGCACAAACACATATATACTCGTTTATTACTGTTGTTATTCTAACTAATTGCCCGGAAATCTTTCTCACACATCTGTGACCTCTTCGGCGATACTTTCCGTTCTCGTGTATACTCTTACTCCGCTTAGTCCATTCTGTTTTTCTATTATGTGTATCCTGCATCACGGAATTTTATCAGTGAACTGGTCGCGGTTTCAAAGCAACGAAAATATTTTGACAAATTAAATTTAAATGTTGAAGTGAATCTAACGGTTTTTGTGTGTTTTTAAATGGCTTATAAAAGACCTTCCACACTGCAATTGTTTATATATATATATATATATATATATATATATATATATTTCTGTTTTGGAACGATGAATCTCGAAGCAGATAAATCTAGAAATAATAGCATGTAAATATTGCATTTAAAAATTATACAGTCTGGATATTTCTAACTCTATCTTCGTAAAAAAACTTATTTCGCTTTCTCAAAGTTTCTAAATTCTTGTGTGTGTGTGTGTGTGTGTGTGTGTGTGTGTGTGTGTGTGTGTGTGTGTGTGTGTGTGTGCGTGTATGTGTGTGCGCGTGTGTGTGTGTGTGTGTATATATGTGTGTGTGTGTGTGTGTGTGTGTGTCTGTGTCTGTGTGTGCATTTGTGTGTGTGTGTGCGTGCTCGTGTGTACTTGTGTCTGTATGTGTATGTGCGTATGTGTGTGCATACATATATACATACATGTATAGGCACAGGCATGACTGTGGTAAAGAAGCTTGCTTCCCAACCACATGGTCTCGGGTTCAGTTCCACTACGTGGCACCTTAGGCAAGTGTCTTCTGCTATGGCCTCAGGCAGAATAAAGTCTTGAGAGTGGAATCGGTAGACGGAAACTGAAAAAAAAAACCGTCGAATATACATAAATGAGTGTGTGTGTATGTATGTATGTGTTTGTCCCTCACCATCGCTTGACAACTGGTATTGGTGTGTTTACAAACACATATATAGTTGGTTTCATAAGAAAAAATATGTTCTGGTGTCGATTCATTCGACTAGAAATTCTTCAACGCGGTACCCAAGTAAGGCCTGGGTCTTATCACTGAATCAAGTAAAAGATAAAAGATGTGTGTGTGTGTGTGTGTGTGTGTGTGTGTGTGTGTGTGTGTGTGTGTGTGTGTGTGTGTGTGTGTGTGTGCATGTCTGTCTGTCTCTGTGTCTGTGTTTGTACCTCACTACCGCTTGACAACCGGTGTTGGTGTGTTTACACACACATATAATTGATGTCGTAAGAAAAAATAAGTTTTGTTGTCGATTCATTCTTCTACTAAAAATTCTTCAAGGTGGTTCCCCAGCAAGGCCTGGGTCTTATGACTGAAGCAAGTAAAATATAAAAGGTGTGTGTGTGTGTGTGTGTGTATAAATCTACACAATAAATGCGATCAGTTACATCAGAGGGATGATGCTTCAAAGATCTACTCGAATTACAAAGCGTATTTCTCCTCCTTTCATCCAACACTAAAATATCGAACCAACTCAACCGAACAGAGATGCAGAAATTAAACAGACGTTCTACTTAGACGTTTGCTGATTTTGTATTCTCTCTTTCCGCTATTCCACGAAAAAAAAACCCCAAAAATAAAATAAAGTAAAATGTCCTAAAATTTTCATCAACCACATCACAAAGTTAAATTCTTCGAGCATTTACATCACAAATCGATCCCGCTTTTAAATAAAACATACCCTAGATTATTTCGCTAATAATAGAATTATAGATCAAATAGCTTTTTCTTCAGAAAAATAAGCATTCAGGTCTTAAATTAGCATAGAATTACATCTCCAGAATTTGTTGTCTTCTGTCAAAAACAACCCCATCTTAAATTAACATATTTTCTTCTCTATTATTATTCGCATTAGCATTTTCCTGCCTAACTTTTCCTTCTTTTTATGGTTTTTTTTTTTAATCAGCCATTTGCTTCTCTTTCTTATCGATTTTGTCTTTTGATATATCGATATACTTTTTACCTTTTTGAGTTAGTTGTCGTCTTACATTAGTTGTTTTATAGTATAAGCCTTGGTTTTTACCATTAAATACTTTAGAAGTCAATGTTGGAATGTCAGTATGTTCGTCTTTAAAATTAACTGGAATTCTCTTTATATCTGATGGTATATTTTAATATGATAGCTATGCACTTTGATGCTCTAATACTGCTAGGCATTTTTGTAATGCTACTTACATCTTCGGGTAGTGCGATCGAGTCGGTCAATCTCCACTCGTATCCATTTCAGAATGGGTGTACTATAACGAACTACAACAGCCCATATATTGATGGCAGTTACAAAGTTCCTTGCATTGAGTTTTGAATTCAAGAGAAATTTGAGGCGCTTCAGATATGCAGCGGTGTCTTTCATTGTCTTTCATTGTCTTTCATTTCTCAGTACAAGATATTATCCAGCCCCAGAAACCCAGGGTACTTGTACCCATCACCAACTGCATCTCCTATTCGCTCTCCGTTTGGCAATTCTATGCCCCTGCAATCTGCTCTTTTCCCCCGTACTAAAATAAGCATCGCACACTTTGAGATCTCGAATTCCATTCCTATATCCTTACTGCACATTTGTACAGTCTCAACCAGCCCCTCCATTCCAGACTCTGTTTTTGCGAACAGTTTTAAATCATTCATGAACAGAAGGTGGTTGAGACAAGGTCCATTTTTCCTCAGCCCAAAGCGCGCTTTGACTTTGCATAGAACTACAAGGAATGGGATCAAAGCTATAACAAGAAGCAAAGGTGAAGGAGAATTTGCCTGGAAGAAACCTCTTTTGATTGTTACTTCGGCTAAGTGCTGGTTCTTACAGAAAAGACATATTTCCAACTGTTCTTAATCATGTACATACATTCTCAGCTACTCCATTCATGCCAAGCGCTTCCAAAATTCACGAATGCAGCAACATGTCGTAAGCCTTTTAAAATTTATCCAGGTCATGCACAAGATGTTTTGGTACCGTTTGCAATTCTTCATTGCAACCTTGTCTATCACAAGGTGATCCTTGGCGCCCTTATATCCTTTCCGGCATCCCTTTTGTTCTACTTGAAGTAGATCATTTTCCGCAAGGAAACGTATTTATTTTCCCTGCTAAGATGCCTGTTAACACTTTCATTAAAGGTTAAGACAAGTAATTTGCCAACCTCATCGCTCTCTGACCGCTGTTTCATCAACAATGTTGTCCTTCCTTTTACCATCCAATTCGCAATCGCATTATTCTGTAGGCAGCCGTGTAATTTCAAGCCAATTCGTCCGTGTCTTGACTTAAATCACTTCAAACAAAAGCTTCAAGTTTCATCTTGTCTTGCTGTTCTCTATTTTGGCAGTTTTGATACCTGTGAAATTACATCGTCCGTTGTTATGGACTCATGACCCTACTTGGGGCCTCAAGATGCTGGAGTTCGGATCCCACGGAATGAAATTACCTAGTACCGTGGTTATGGGTAACCTTTTGTTCCCAGATGTTGTGTCAAAATTGACAGGTTTTCTCTGCTTTAAGAGGTATATAATTTTCTGCGTCTTTACCAAAGCTCTTAGAAAAACTGCCCCGGTTAATCTGAATAATCTGTTTTGATGGAACTGTGATATGCGTTCAGTGTAATGTTGTACCTCCAATGCTTTTGTCTGAATACGTTGTTTTAGTGTTTCGATTACAGTTTTCTCAAGGGCGATGACACTTGCTTTATTAAAAATAAAACGAATCGCTCTATATATATTTATTCATCGAAACGCTCTCAAGCAAAATGTGTTCGAGATCACGTGCGAGTAAGCATGAATGAAGGAAAATAGGTAATCAGTACTAAATTGTAATGTAGGAATTATAACTAATGAAAAGAAAGTATTTTAACCGTAGAGAATTTCATGACACACCTGTATAACACCTGTGTAACGTCATCAGACAGCTGTATAATTGCACAAAACACTTGCGTAATTTTACTACACATTGGTTCTGTCTCTGCTGTTCTAATGATTATTTATTCGAGTCTTGTCATTAAGCCCTTCTATTCCCCAATCATATCCTCTGTTAATAGAGGGTCCTCTATATTATACTGATTCTTTTCCATTCCTCCACGCAAGACCCTCTCCTCTACTACACCACTTTGCCTACCCATCTACTGACCTTCACCTACATTAACTTTCTGAAGGTTATCATCACTACACACGCTTTCGCTGACTGTCTGTACTTGGGTTTCATTAAGAAAGCCTCTATTCCGAATCATGAGCCCATTTTGAGTAATCTGGAATATACATAACTGGTTCCAAAGTTCTAGTTCTCTTTTTCCGACAACTTTACATTTACCGTTACTCTTGTCTAGCAAGGCTTGCTGATGACACTTAATTGCTTGTTTACATCAGAAGGCCACTTGTGTTTGCAAGCCATGTCGCGTATTTTGACTTGTGAAAGGACTACGACCATGGAAAATACATGTGACAGCTGCAGCGCTTGTTTGGTCACTTATGGAAACTAATGATAACACTGCGTATTATTATTGTTGCTACTACGATAATAATACCATCATTACTACGATTACTATCACTACCATCAATGCACGTGATTTAGTGGTTAGGGCATTCGACTCACGATTGTAGGGTCGTGAGTTCAATTCCTGGCGACGCGTTGTGTCCTTGAGCAAGACACTTTATTTCACGTTGCTCCAGTCTACTCAGCTGGCAAAAATGAGTAATACCTGTATTTCAAAGGGCCAGACTTGTCACACTCTGCGTTACGCTGAATCTCCTCGAGAACTACGTTAAGGGTACACGTGTCTGTGGAGTGCTCAGCTACTTGTACGTTAATTTCACGAGCAGGCTGTTCTGTTCATCGGATCAACTGAAACCCGCGTCGTCGTGACCGACGGAGTGCTCCTATTATCACTACCATTATCATTGTCAGCATTAAAGAAAGCTTCATTTTTGCACAAGTGATATTAGGCACGTGTTATCTCAGTCATGTCGAGGCGCAATTGCCCAGTGCTTAGGGCAGCGGACTCGCAGTCATATTTAATTTCACGAGCAAGCTGTTCCGTTGATCGGATCAACTGGAACCCTCGTCGTCGTAACCAACGGAGTGCCACAATCTCAGTCATGAAATGTTTAGCGGCATTTCGTCTACCTGTACGTTCTGAGTTTAAATACCGCCGATGTCGATTTTGCCTTCAAACCTTTCGAGGTCGATAGTACCAGTTGATTACTGGAGTCAATGTAATCGACTAACCCCCTTCCCACGAAATTGTTAGCCATGTACCTATAGTAGAAAGGATTGGCAGAATCGTTAGCGCGCTGGACGAAATGCTTAGCGGGATTTCGCTTGTCGCAACGTTTTGAGTTCAAATTTCGCTGAGGTTGACTTTGCCTTTTATCCTTTCGGGGTCGATAAATTAAGTATTAGTGAAACACTGGGGTCGATGTGATTGACAATTCTCCCCCCAATTCAGGATTTGTACCTTTAGTAGAAAAGGTTATTATTATTCGTAACATATAATTGCCAACCAAGTTTGGCGTCCTATATGGGACAGTGCTACTGACGTTTATAGCCTCGAGAAGACATCTCTTTCAGCTGGCTAACGACACACATTCTGTGTCCCCTGAGGCTATAAACGTCAGTGGCACTGTCCCATATAGGACGCCACACTTGGTTGGCAATTATATGTTACGATTCCGTATTGCTACTCAGAGATTTTATATAAGCTATTATTATTATTGTGGTTGTGTCAAAAGAGGTTGTCTGGCAGGCACATCCCATCTGGTCAAGCTCTCATCAACTTCTTCAAATATCATTTGAAGAGGAAGGTGAGGGCAGACAGAGAGGTGCTGCCTTCTAATGTGTTCATCGAAAGATGGTCGACAGTGGCAAGACTGGTGAGACCGAATGGATCGTTTGCTGAGTATGCTTTGCTTGGTGCTGGTAGAGTAATCCAGGATTTCTGCGTGGGGTTTACCCCGGATTACCCTTAGTGGACTCCCTCACTATTAAGGATTCTGTCTATTTATTTATCTATTTATTTATTTATTTATTTATTTATTTATTACGTATCCTCTGTTACACCCTTTAATGTGGTAGTATCTCTTTTTGATCGATATAAACCACACCCGTCTTTGTATTTTTGTTTTTGTTTTGTTTTTTTGTGTGCTTTAACTCGTCTTTCGATATTGTCCTCCATCTCTTGGGCCCTTGTGACCAATAGAAGAAGTCATATTTTTTTGTTATTTATTTATTTATTTTATTTTACCATTTCGCTATATGCAAACCCTCACACTTTATGTCTGTTTTTTGTATTGCCACACTTCATCCTTCACCTTGGTAGGAAATAAATGAAATCATCATCATCATCATCATCATCATCATCATCATCATCATCATCATCATCATCATTATTATTATTATTATTATTATTATTATTATTATTATTATTATTATTATTATCATTATTATTATTATTATCATCATCATTTAGCGAGGAAAAGCGGCGAGCAGGTAGAATCGTTAGCAGCACCGGACAAAATGCTTCACAGCATTTCGTCCACCCTTACGTTCTGAAATCAAAGACCGCCGAGGTCACTCTGCCTTTTATCCTCTCCAGATCGATAAATTAAGTTCAACTTGTCCGCTGTCGATGTAATCAATCGATTAGTTAAATAATTAACCAATTAAATAATCGATTACTTGAAGAATACTTTGATCAAGCAATCATTAAGTTGGATCATCAGAGTCCTTTCAACAAACTTGGCAGACACGCGTCTCATAATCAAATCTTCAGCGATGATGGACTGAACTGAACTGTAACTAATCTGCACATTCTCTCATAATTCACGGATGCTGATTCGACGATTTCCCCTCACAGCTGCACGCAAATCTGTGATGTTTTCCTCAGTTCTGCTGGTTGCGGGTCTCCCAGAACGTTCGTCAATATCGACATTTTTCGGTCATCTTGGAAATGTCCGAACCACTCGTACACTTGTGTGTGACTGATACACTCTGCTCCATACACTTGCTGCAACTTTGCGTAGGCCTCTGAGCAGGTATCGCCATAAGAACTTTCTCTGTCATGGTCAATGCGGCGATCACACATTACACACGTTCCTTCCAAACATTGCTGTAAACAGCGGAAGAGAGTTATAACGTTAAAACTTTGTGCGCATGCACAGCAGAGTTCAATGTCAATCTGTGCCAGGCGGCTTTACTCTGCGTGTTTTAGCTTCGTTACTATTCTTTTATTCTTTTACTTGTTTCAGTCATTTGACTGTAGCCATACTGGAACACTGTCTTTAGTTTAGAAAATCGACCCCAGGACTTATTCTTTGTAAGCCTAGTACTTATCCTATCGTTCTTCATTTGCCGAACCGCTAAGTTACAGGGATGTAAACACACCAGAATCGGTTGTCAAGCGATATGGGAGGACAAACACACACACACAAACACACACACACACACACACATACATATGTATATATACACATATATACGGCGGTCTTCTTTCAGTTTCGTCTACCAAATCCACTGACAAGGCTTTGGCCGACCCGAAGCTATAGTAGAAGACACTTGCTCAAGGTGCCACGCAGTGGGACTAAGCCCGGAACCACGTAGTTCGTAAGCAAGTTACTTACCACACAGCTACTCCTGCGCCTATGGCAACAATTCGGATACTTATTGATTAGACCTCGTATATTACTTATCTAGCCTACCGGTTGACACTTGTTACCTTACCTAGACGTAACGTAGCAGTTCAACAAGGAGACCGACAGAATCAATCCGCCTAATGACGGAAAGAAGTAAAAACTAAAATATATAACCAGAGACTGCGTTGCCTAATAGCCTTCTCTTTTGTAAGATAGTAGGGTATGACTTGAGGGAAATGTGTTTGTATATCTAGGAATCTGAGCGACCAGGTAAAGATTTCCGCTTTAACTCGTGTTTTGCCCGTGGTACACCCATGTTTTTGTTTTTAATATAGACGGACACAAATTTTATGCAAAAGCCATTTTGAGTTTTCAAATTACTTTGTTTTTTGGTGTTTTTCTTTTGTCGGGTGGAGCGGTTCTGAATTAGAAAACCTGTTCTTCACTAGGAAACTGCATTAAGACGGCGAGCTAACAGAATCATCTGCACCCCAGTAAAAACGCTTAGTGACATTTCGTCCGTCTTTACGTTTTGAATTCAAATTCCGCCGAGACTGACATTATCTATCATCCTTTCGAGGTCGATAGAATAATAAGAAAGGCGGCGAGCTGGCAGAATCGTTTGCACGCCGGACGAAATGCTAAGCGGTATTTCGTCTGCCGCTACGTTCTGAGTTCAAATTCCGCCTAGGTCAACTTTGCCTTTCATCCTTTCGGAGTCGATAAATTAAGTACCAGTTGCGCACTGGGGTCGATGTAATCCACTTAATCCGTTTGTCTGTCCTTGTTTGTCCCCTCTGTATGTAGCCCCTTGTGGGCAGTAAAGAAATACGAATAATAAGATCCAGTTGATGACTGGAGTCGATGAAATCGACTTAACCAGAAATTACTGGCCTTGTGTTAATTATTATTATTATTATTAAGGCTGTAAGCTGGCAGTATCTTTAGCATGCCGGTCAAAATACTTTGCAGCATTCCGTCCGTTTCTTCATTCTGAGCTCAAATTCCGCCAAGGCCGACTTTGCATTTCGGGACCAATAAAATAAGTACCAGTTGTGCAATCGGCCAATGTAATTGACATCACTTCTCCCGAAATTTCTGGCCTTGTGCTAAAATTAGAAACCAATTAGGAAGCTGCATTGTTTGAGGCCAGTGTCTAGGACTTGAACCGTCATAGATTAGCAATTAATTAGCGATTAATTAAATTAGTTAGATCATTAAGATTATGCAGCTGGATACGAATTCACGGTTTGTAAGCAAACGATTAGCGATTGGGATCACTGTTCTTGTTGAAGATTTTAACCTATTTTCCATTTCATCGGTTACATACATGAATATTAGTTAGTAGGCTGACTATGTGCATGCATGCATGCATGTATGTATGTATGTATGTATGTATGTATGCATGTATGTATGTATGTATGTATGTCATTGTTCAGTTTTATTTCAAGATTTCCTGTCAATAGAAAAAGAACCGGTTTTTAACCTAGATTCAAGGCTTCTTCATTGAAATTTCAACATCAACAACAGGGTATTTTTATTTCTATGTATGTATGTATGTGTGCAGATCTGTATGTTTTGCTTTGTGTATGCATTCTCATGCATATAGTTGTATATCTAGACATGCTCATATATATTTAAATGATAAACTTCTGGAAAGTTTTACAAAATTTTACTGTCCCGGTGATGGATTGGATCTGTAGTCTTCGAATTAGCTTTCTCCTTTCTGGAGAAACCTAATTTCTCATGATTGGTATTTAGGCAGTGTTACATATCCCAGGGCCCCAATAATTACAGGTATAAACCTGAACCTGTAACCTGGATATAGTAACTGCAGATTTCTCAATAGTTCAGAGTAGGAGTTCCCTTTTTCACGGATCTTCAACTTTATGCTGTATGTATGTATGTATGTATGTATGTATGCATGCATGCATGCATGTAAATGGATAGATAGATATAAGATATATGTATGTGTAGATAGATAGATGTGAAGGTGCATGGCTCAGTGGTTAGAGCGTCGAGATTATGATTGTGAGGTTGTGAGTTCGATTCCCGGACCGGGCTGCGTGTTGTGTTCTTGAGCAAGACACTTTAATTCACTTTGCTCTAGTTCACACAGCTGTAGAAATGAGTTGCGACGTCACTGGTGCCAAGCCATATCGGCCTTTGCCTTCTCTCTTGGATAACATCGGTGGTGTGGAGAAGGGAAAGCTTGTATGCGTGGGCGACTGCTGATCTTCCATAAAATCAACCCTAGGTTGTGCGTTCGCTGGCGTGGCCACTTTCTGCCCAGACTGTACCCCGGAGGGGAACCTCTTAGGTGCACCTGTGGTCATTCGTGACCGACGGAGTCGAGATAGATAGATAGATAAATAGATAGATAGATAGATAGATTTCTTTATTAGCTACACAGGGCTGAACACAGAGGGGACAAGTTACAAAGTAGAGCTTTTCTTTTTTGGAGAGAAGAAGGAAGGAAAGAAATAAGATAAAAAAAAATTAATTAATTAATTAAAAATTTAAAAAAAGTGGGGTAGATTTTCGTTCAAAAGGTGTCGTAAAAAAATGATCAATAGGGATCGTGTATCACAGAAATGTCATGATGTAAAGTATAAAGGGGGAAACAGATTAGGTTTATCCGTGGGAAGAAAAGCCTACGGAAAAGACCACGGTAACCTTGGCCAATAATGTCATGCAGAAAAACACATTACAGTAAGTGACTCTCATTTTACCTTTTTTTTCTGGTTCATAGGGTTATGCTCAAGGTGGCCCCGTCTTTCACACGTGCCATCCTTGCTACATTCACCCATCTTTTCTTGAAGCATTCAGTAGACAGAACTTCCCTCTCTACTCTTACCTTCCTCTTCAAGTAATACTTGAAAAAGTTGATGAGAGATTCACCTAGGAGGAAAGTGTTTGTCTCTAGACCTTTCAGACGCGTCCACTATACACATTCTTTCGCCATAGCCACAAGTACGATGAAAGTGGCTCTTCCCTCCCGTTTCAAGGAAGGAGGTGCGACAATATTCGCGATAGACTCGGCTGATAAACTGACTCGTCCCACACTCGAAAGCAGTCGTTCGACATAAACCCACAAATCGGAAATGGTTGGACACTGTACGAGTGCATGCAGAACGGTTTCGTCGCTCTGCCCGCATCTCGGGCAGGTTGGCTCTGTGTTTCTCGAGCCATCCCTGTAGAGTTTATCCCGAACGGGTAGCGCTTCCCGATAGCACTGCCAGGCCAGGGATCTCTGGAAGTTGTCCATAAGTCCCGGCCCGAAAGTTGTCATGAACAGGTGGTTCAAGTATTCCTCGTCGACACTCAGGTTCGCTCGATATCGTCGTCGTACCTCCCCTCCACTAATACCCTATAGAATGCTTTGGTTGTGTTGCAGTCGCTCATGGTCGACTCGGGACGGCATAGTTGCTCGAGAACAACGCGACACTCGCGGTGCCGTTTTCCCTTCCTCAGGCTCTTTTTGATCCACGACTGCAGTTCGGTCATGGAAACGAGTTGTGGGAAAGCACGCCTCACAAATAGCATATGGTAACATATATACGAAAAACACAGATATAGAAAGGAAAATCAAATTTAAATTGGTGATAAGAATTTAATTACCAATGGAACATTACTCAGAAAGTACAAAAGCCGTAGTAATAGACAAAGAGAGATACGAAAAATTAAAGGAACGGTCTGGAAACAAGGTAGACTCGATGAGAGGGCGGGTAGAGTTTGACGACCTACCACCAGTTATAGATTACGACGATTTGTTGCCATATATAAAATGGTAAAGCGTGAAGAAGCTTTTAAATTTTTCTAAAAGACTACACATACTATACTAAAAGGAAAAAAAGAAGGAAAAATTGATATAAAAACTTTGTATTAGAGCAGTTAAATGGTATTGCTTGAGAGTGGGGTTCAAGCAGCCATTACATCCTTATTAATTATTATCCATCTCTCATTCATTCGTTTTATGTTTTTTGTCCCCACTGTGGTGTTCTGTTGGTCCTTGTGCTGTACCCCTCTGTATCATGGCCTATGTGTCAAATAAAGAAATACAGTTAGCGAGGTACGCTGTTTGTGCCAGTCCCGCAGAGACGACGAAATACATCATCATAATGCAGGACATAACAATGGCGACGAGGATACTTCCCATTGTATAAGGGTATCGTTATAGCAGTGGTAACGTGGGAGTGTCGAAATGGAAGACCTACGTTCAAAAACAATGAAAGAAAGTTTGAAGGATTCGAACTCTAACATAGAATTGAACTTCACACAGTGAAAAATAATATACACACAGTGAAAATTATATATTAAAAAAATCCATTTTGAAGAAAAAAATATGGTTCTGTGTGGAACAAAGAATAATAATAATAATAATAATAATAATAATAATAATAATAATAATAATAATAATAATAATAAGTCCGTTCGAAGGATTTAAGTCAGACCGCTATATGTAGTAGCACTACCAGTAATAATGTAGACTTGGTACTACCTGCGGCATTTTGAAAAAATATATGGTTCTGTGTGGAACAAAAATAATCATAAGTCCGTTCGAAGGATTTAAGTCAGGTCGCTATATGTAGGATCGCTACAAGTAATAATGTAGATTTGGTACTACCTGCGGCATTTTGTCTAAAAAATATGGTTCTATGTTAAACAAAAAAAATCATTCTGGCTAGAAGAAAAAAAATGAAAAAGAATTAATGATACATTTAAAGCGAGTCATACCAGAATATTTCAAACGTAAGCAGATATCATCTGTTGAAATTGAAAACGAAACAGCTGCTAAGAAAGTTAAAATGGAGAAAGAAAACACAAGCCATTTTGTGATTGAGGATACTAAACAAGTCTTCCTTGAAAAGACTCCAGAGGAATGGCGATGGAAGCGACTATTGAAGAATACGTTGTAGAAAATTTTGTTACAGGAAAAGGTCCTTCTACTGAAAATGTTTCATTGAGGAATCATTCCAATGCAAACAATTTAAAAGATAATGAAAGTTTGCAGGTAACGGATCCAATTTCTGCTGAGAAAATTGTAACTAAAGGAAAAGTCATAGAGATAAAAATATATATGTATATATAATAATGTTGTGTTGAAAGGGGAAAAAAATATGTATATAATTTTGTATGGATCAAGAAAAAATCTAAATAAAAAGAAAAATAATTCTGGTTAGAAGAAAAAGAAATGGGAAAATATGTTGTGTTGAAAGAAGAAAAAATCTCAAAGGGGGAAGGTGTAGTAGCGGACACCCTCCGCCCCAACAGGTGAGAAGTGGGCTGGTTCACTACTAATAAATAGTGGACTGACACAGCCAGCGAAGTACGCTATTCAGGCCAGCCCCGCAAAGACGATGACATACGTCGTCATAATGCGGGACATTTCAGAAACTAAGGCTCAGTATTCGCTGTGAAAAACCCCACCAAGATTTCAAGAATCGAGGAAATTCAAGAAAATGCAACGATGCAGCTGTTAGCAGTCTCAAAAAGAAGTTCCAGCAATGCTTCCTTCAATGGAAACGACGCTTTAGAAGTGGACTACACCGAAAGAGACTAACTATCAAATTGATATCTCTTGTAGTTTTGTTTTTATGAAATCAGTTCCGATGCTTTTTGGTCAGACCTTGAATACTTTTTCACACAATTAAAGGAATACAATTTGCGACACAAAAAGCTTCCATGTTTTACACGGTCATTTACGTGACACTAATAAAGTTAGGCACATAATAATGGTATTTTCCTGTAGCTAATCCTTTACTGTCTTTCTATTATTCATCATCGTGGTCTAAACTGGTGTATGTTGTGCATCTACTATTGAAACGTTCGTCAACCAGTGAGATGCAGGCGGTATATTTTGCTGTACCCTGTATATATTTCCAGGCAAATTCAATCATTTAGAGACTATCAGACGTCGTAAGCACGATACCAATGATTTAATTAATTGAACATGAAGTCTTCTAATGGAATTTGGGAAGCTGATGTATTAATGTAACTTGGGAAGCTGACGGTGTACTAATGTAACTTCTATTCCACTGTGACTGTCTGTCACAGTGGAATGGAAGTATTTACGTTGGTTAAGACGAAGTTAGATCCAATAGCTTCCAATATAACATTACTATTATTATTATTATTATTATTATTATTAGTAGTATTATTATTATTATTATTATTATTATTATCATTATTATTATTATCTCTGTTGTTTTTTATGACGCTTAATGTTATATGCGTTGACTTGTCAATTAATTCTTAATCGTTTCAATATCTACCGAAGTGTGCTGCCAGAGGTAGTAAACAGAACATAGATGTTTAATGGACAAGATTTTCATTTCGAAATGTAGAAACAGAGGCGTAGGGATAACTGTGTGGTAAGAAGCTTGCTTCCAAATCACTTGGTTCTGGGTTCAATCCTACTGCTTGAGGTCTTTGGAAAGTGCCTTCTGCTATAACCCCGGGCTGAGCAAAGCTTTGTGAGCATTTGGTAGACGGAAACTGAAAGAATCCCATTGTATGCATATGCAAAGGCACTGATAGAATAAGTACTGGAGCTGATTTCTTCGACTAAAGCCTTCGAGGTCACAGTCTAATGACTAACACAAGTAAACGATAAAAGGTGGATATCCATGGGAAATAGGTCTAAAGTTATTGTTTGATTAAATGAGGAAGCATAAAATTTGTGAATAAAACAGTGTTGGCATAAAACAAAGATGAATTTGCGATAGCATGGACCAAAAGTTGTGGGTTTGTGTAGAATTTCGTTCAACAGTTCTGTATAGAATCGGTAACTTTTCGTAATTAACTAAAGAACTTTTTATTAGTTCCTTTTTTGTATTTGATTTGTAAAACTTCATTGATGCGAAAACATTTGTTAAAACCGATTTTGTTATATCTTGGGAGGGTCATTTTACCTATGATAAACACGCACTGGTACGATTTTTCTTCTTTTATTATTATTATTATTATTATTATTATTATTATTATTATTATTATTATTATCATTATTATTTCTAAACTAGTTGTCCATTTAACAAAAGATTTAATTGATTGTTTGATTAATCGTTCACTTAATCAATCAATCAATCAATCAATCAATTAATTAATCAATCAATTAATCAATCAGTCAACCAGTTAGGTTCGTTAGAGTCACCAATCAATGACATGTTCTCTTTAGTTTAAGTCTTCTCCCGGTCTGTCTGCTTACAGATTGTATATTTATATTTACGGGGATACGAGTAAATGAACGAAAGAGAAAGTGTGTGTGTGTGAGAGTGTCTGTGTATGTGTATGTGTATGTGTGGGCGTGCGCGCGTGTGGGGATTGTGTGTGTGTGCGATTGTGTGTGTATGTGAGAGAGAGAACGTGTATATGTACGTTTGTAATAACAAAAGAAGTGAAATAGAACCAGTGCGTGTGTTTCTTACAGCAAAAAGTAAACGAATTATTTATATTAAAAAAATCACAGAGTAGTATCCCGACATAGTGCTAAGACAACACTCATAAATGGCTGCTTAAGAAAGTTCTACATTCGTAGGTCAGACAAGATCAGCAACACGGATTTCAAGCTAAAAATTTATTAACTAAAGAAAGGATAAAGAGAAGGAAGTGGTGGAGATGGATTAGGCACACGTGAGGTGAACCCGTAAGGAATGTTATAAGATAGACGCTTAGATGGAGTCCCTAATGAAAAACGGAGAAGGGGTCCACCCAGGATTATTTGACGTAGGATATTTCATAGAAGCGGGATTTGCTTGGAATGATCTCGAGAACATGGCTCAGGACAGGAAAAGTCAAGAATCATTGTTAGGGATCTATTATTGTTTCGTATGAGACAAGGGGTCTCAAGAAGAAAAGGAAGATGTATCAAAGAAGATTCAAAGTACCCTGTCTCCGACGCTATTTGCCTTTTATCGTATACTTGTTTCAGTCATTGGACTGCGGCCATAATGGGGTACCGCCTTGAAGAAGTTTCAGTCGAGCGAACTGACCCCAGTGCCTATTTTCCTTTAAAGAAGAAATTTGCAAAGGTACCACACAGCGGGACTGAACATAGAACTATGTGGTTGGGAAGCAAACTTCTTATCACGCAGCCACGCCTATTGCAATAAGATTTGCAGAAAGCAAAGAAAGAAATGAAAAGAAACGGTTTCTTTATTGGCTGGAATCGAAATTCATTGTTTTTGCTTATCCCAGAAGAATATCTGATTTCTCTGGAATTAATGGGCTGAAACTTCCAGAATGTCGATGGTTGTGTTTATTGGAAATAAACGACTGAAATAAATGTTTTCTACGAATTAAAATGACTTCGAATTCTTTAGAGGACACGAAAATAGATTGATGTTTATCTAAATAAATATAGGAACGTATGATAGTGTAGGGTGATAAATCATTATACATAATCATAGGTTGAAATATCATGTAAACTATGAAAATAAAAATGTGATACAATTTATTACCATAATTATCTGGGGACTATACACATGCTACACTTGTATAACGCTCTACTGACAGACGAAGAATATTTCTTGCCAGCCTCGTTCTCATACCGTTAATATCTAGCAAATATGCAGTGCATGTTTTTATTACCTCCTCGGGGATGGCCAAGAAGGATTTGGTGTTATAATCTTAGAAATTGAGTCAGAAATCAATTTAAACAGTAAATATATAGTTTCTTTGAACTGCGATCATTGTTGAGAATCTTCTTACTTAAGGCTTTACTGAGAATAAGTAAGAGGGAAACAAGGGTAGCTAATACAAAAAAGAAAAATACAAAGCCATTTTAATAGCGTCCAGAAATACAATTTCATATAAAAGTCATGAAAGACAGCTATGGTAAAGCCGAAACATAGACAAAGAAATATTGGTTTCTAATTTTGGCACATAGCCAGCAATTTCGGGGACGGGACTAAGTTGATTAGATTGATCACCAGTGCTCAACTAGTACTTTTTCTATCGACACGAAAGCATGAAAGGCAAAGTCGACCCCAGCGGCATTCGAACTCAGAACGTAAAGACAGGCGAAGAGCCGCTAAGCATTTGATCCGGTTTGCTAACTATTCGTTCGTCTTTTGACGGTTCCAGTAACACATCAGAGATTTTTTTTCATGTTAGGAGAAGTGGTCGCTGGGCCCTCGTTCGAGCCTTCTTCCTTTCTGGTGAAAAAGAAAAACGTTAGGTATGAACATCCACAAACCTTCTCACACACAACACAAGCCAATTCCGAAAGAAGGAGACGGCAAAGAAAAAGGAAAAACAGAGGTAAAGAAAGTCAGAGAGACATCGACTACAGCTGTGGTTCCCAAAGTGGGAGGTGGAAAGATCCAGGTGGAGGCGTTGAAGAAAAATGGGGTGATAATGGGGTGACCAAAAGGGGGCAATGGATGTAAAAAAAATAATAATAAAGGGTTAATTAGGTTAAGATTTATTTGTGGAATACTGTTGTTTTGAATTTGCTGCAGAAAACGGTCAATGTTTGTGATGGTGAATGGAGGTGGAGTGCTAGGAAGTGACCTTAGAATCAAGGAAGTGACAGCCTGAAAATGTTTGGGAACCACTAGACTCTAACTATTGCCGCCCTGCAATTGATGAAGTATTAAAACATTAAAACAAATAATATATTTCTTGAAGTTGCTATTGGTGCAAGAATCTGCAACCAGAAACCGAAGTGTGTCTCAGAATCAGTTTCCTCGAAGAGTGTCACCTGACGATTTCCGGTTAACAGGGTGGTGAATTAGACGAGTCGTTAGAGCATCGGGTGAAAGCGCGCGGTTTAGTGACTAGGGTATTCGGCTCACGATCATAAGGTCGAGATTTCGATTCCCGGCGGTGCGTTGTGTCCCTGCGTAATACACTTTATTTCAACCTGCTCCAGTCTACTTGGCTGACAAAAATGAATGTTACCTGTAATTTAAAGGGTCTGCCTTCTCACATTCTGTGTCTCACTGAATCTCTCAGAGAGTTACGTTAAGGGTACGTGTGTCTGTGGAGTACTCAGCCACTTGCACGTTAATTTCAGGTTGATCGGATCAACGGGAACCTCCGTTGTCATAACTAACTGAATTCCGGTTTTGAGCGGTATTTGTTCCAGCGTTTTGATTTCAAATCCCGTCGACATTCCTTTTTATGACTTTGGGGTTGATAAAATAAAGTACAAGTCGCGTATTGTAGTCGATGTCACACTGGATTTCTTTTCTTCTGATTTTTTAAAAAATCTTTTTCTTTGTTTTCTCTTTCTTTCGATCTCTCTTTCAGAATTGGCAGTATTGTGCGTGAGAACGTTCGTGGAAATTCACTCATCACGTATCTTTCACCAGAAAGGAAGAAGACTCGAACTAAGGCCCAGAAACAACTTCTCCTGACATGCACAAAAAAAAAAAAAAAAAAAAAAAAAAAAACCTCTGATGTGTTACTAGAAACGTTCAAAGACGAACCAATGTGCATACCGTACAGACCGGAAACGGAAATAACAGAGAAAGAAGAATTATTTATAGATGCACGGGAAAGTAGTAATGATAATATTTTTATTTGTCGACCATCTGCTTATTACCACACACACATACACACACAGACAAACCACATACACACACATACAACAAACACATAGACACACACCTACACACACGCGCGTACACATCTTGCTATATAAACAGGATCTGTATCACTTGTAATGGCGATAGACGTATTTTGGACATGTTTTCCACTGCCTTGTAACCGTATTATTGATTTTCTAATTAAAGCCGACCGCACCGAATTCAATAGCTTGTAACAGCTAATTTGAGATCCAATATACCTTTTTTTTTTTAAGAAACTACCTATTCAATTTCGATTCTAAACAGCGGCAGCATATCACGATATTGTATAAAAATTAAATTGGCATAAGGCTTTTAAGATTGTCCAACATGAACCAAAGCTATTGAAAGAGATATTCCAATACACAATTCATATATATATACATATATATATACATATATATATATATATATATATATATATATATATATATATATATATATATATATATATATATATATATATATTCATAAATATACACACACACACACACACACACACACACACACACGCACATAATTTGCTTATCAACCACATGGTTTCGGGTTCAGTCCCACTGCGTGGCACCTTGGGCAAGTATCTTCTACTATAGCCTTGGGCCGACCAAAGCCTTGTGAGTGGATTTGGTAGACGGAAACTGAAAAGAAGCCCGTCGTATATATATATATATATGTATGTGTTTGTATATGTTTGTGTGTCTGTGTTTGTCCCCCCCCCACCATCGCTTGACAACCGATGCTGGTGTGTTTACGTCCCCGTAACTTTGCGGTTTGGCAAAAGAGATCGATAGAATAAATACTAGGCTTACAAAGAATAAGTCCTGGGGTCGATTTGCTCGACTAAAGGCGGTGCTCCAGCATGGCCACAGTCACATGACTGAAACAAATAAAAGAAAAGATATATATATATATGTATGTATGTATAGATATATGTATGTATGTATATTTCTTTCTAGTAGGTTCGTTTGCAATGTATAATGAACTACTTTCTATCAATAATCCCGATGATGTGTTGTTAAAGTTTGCAGATGTAACGTGAACCGGTGAGCTTTGTAAGCCGATACCTAATGAAAGTTTCCATAATTAGAAGCGAAAATATATTTCTGTATGGCAATTAATGTCAGAGGGTATAATAATGAAAGAAATATGCATAATGTAAATATATATAGATACACATGCTTTAGGTGGGTGGACGGGTGCATTATATATATATGGCATATAGATATATATGCGCGCGTGTGTATGTGTGTGTGTATACATGTATCGTTACTTGCTATATACATGTGTTTAATTGTGTGTTTATATGCATACATACATACACACACAGATGTATACACACATGTGAATGTGTGGGTGTGTTACTCTATGTCTGTGTTTGTCTCCAATCACCGCTTGGCAACTGGTGTTGCTGTGTTTGCGTCCCCGTAAACAGCAGTTCGGCATAAGAGATCGATAGAATATATATATATATATATATACGACGCTCTTCTTCCAGTTTCCGTCTACCAAATCTAGTCACAAGGTAGGTTTTAGTCAGCCTCAGGCTATAGTAGAAGATACTTGTTTATGGTGCCACGCAGTGGAACTGAACTTGGGACCATACGGTTAAGAAGCAAGCTCTATACTACACAACCATGCCTACGCCTACAATATACATACATACATATATATATATATATATATATATATATATATATATATATATATATATATATATATATATATATATATATATGATACAAATAGGAAATTAGAACTAAAAGCATTAGTTTGATAAGCTCCAAGCACGAAACTCTCAGCCCGTGAGTCTCTGTGTAACTTCCGTGCACACACACTCGCGCGCACGCACACTCACACATATACATACACATATGTAAAAATGTGTTGTTTATGTAGATGCATGTGTGTGTATGTGTGTGTATGTATAAGTGTGCGCGTGCATTGAAAATACGACTCAAAAGAGAGAATCCTATCTCTGCCATAATATTCCTTCGCTAATGATTTGGCCTCTTGCGCCAAATTAATGGTGTCTAGTCATGATATTCATATCAATGGTTTTATGTTATTCTGAAGTGTCATTGGACGCTGTGGATGAAACACTTAAGGCAATGAGATTCTTGTTGTATGGAGGACGTGGAGAGGGACATATCGAAGAAAATCGTGTCAGTCATCCACCTACTTGCTTCTAACAAGGTACCTGGCTCAGTCGTTAGGGTATTTAGCATCCTATTCTGGAGCAAGACATTTTTGTTTACAGGTTATTCCAGTTCACTCCGCTTTCAAAAACGAGAAGTACCTGTATTTCAAAGAGCCAGCCTTGTTATATTCTGTGTCACGTATATGGTACGTGTGTCTGTGGAGTGCTCAGCCACTTGCAGTTTCACCACTAGGCTGTTCCGTTAATCGGATCGACTGAAACCTGCGTCGTCGTAACCGACGGAGTGCCAGTTTTGTTTTCTGTCTATATTGTTCCTGTACATGCTTCGGCCATAAATGTGTTCTGCTCTTTTTTGTATATATATCATTTTTGCTTATTTTATGCAAATTAGACGCAGGAGTGACTGTACAATAAGAAGCTTACTCCCCAACCACATGGTTTCGAGTTCAGTCCAACTGCATGGTACTTTGGGCAAGTGTCTTCTGCTATACGCTCGAATTTGGTAGACGGAAACTAGGGAAAAAAACCGTCGTATATATATATATATATATATATATATATATATATATATATATATACATATATATTTGTATTATGTATGTATTGTCTCTCCACCATCGCTCGACAACCGATGTTGGTGTGTTTACGTCCCCGAAACTTAACGGTTCGGCAAAAAAGACCGATAGAATTAGTACTAGGCTTACAAAGAATAAGTCTTGGGGGTCAATTTGTTCGACTACAGGCGGTGCTTCAGCATGGCCGCAGTCAAATGACTGAAACAAATAAAAGAGAGAAACAAACAAACAAACAAACAAAGAATGAAGGAAAGAAAGAAATAAAGAAAACTAAGCCAAACTATGCTCTTTATTTTTCATGAGTCCCTTGGCAACTGGTTGTAAGGTTGGGCAGCTGTCGTGCCGAAGACGCCTTTTAAGGCAGATACACGATTATCCCCTTATCTCTGGACAATGGGTTCAGCGTTGGGGAATCCTTGATTCTCGAGCTTACTTCCCCTTCTCATATGGAGTTGTTCTCAATGGTTATTAGGTAATTGTAAGCACTTCCTTCTGAAGCAGAAAATATTTCAATAAATCAGAAATTTATACAGTAAAGTATTTGATACACCTGTATTTGTCCATGCTACTCAAACAGACGCCAATGGCTCCATTCTGCTGTTTCTCTTGGCACATTTTTGTTTACTTTATGCAAATGTTACTAACCTTTTGGTTTGCATTCTATTATTAAATATATTCGTTTTCATAGCTCATATTCTACCAACCACCACTATGTCTGTAACTTACAAAGATTATAAAAATAAAAGTCTATAAAAGTGAACAGTGTTTTGAAATGCTAAAAAATACATAATTTTACACAGATTTTGTATTTAACACAATTCAGATGAATAAAAATATTTACAGTTATTTCAGGAATAACAAAATAAAACATAGAGAATGAGAAATTAACGTACTTGAATATCGACATGAATCTGTGATATATAGATACGTGATATTCTCTAATGGAATAATATTTCATTTTGATTTGTGATATCTTTTTCTGTGATTATCGATTTTTGATTTGATCTTGAACAGTGTTCAGAGAGACGGATTCAAGACTATGTAGGTCATCTAGTTATATACTTACACGTAGGTACACACACTCACGCTCACAGACATACACGTACACACGCATACATACACGCGCACATACAAATACATGCATATATACATAGACATACATATAAATAAACACACATACATAGAAACCCACACAAACATAGAAAACCATACATTCACATAAACACATAAAACAAACACACGCACACACATATACAGACACATAGATCCGTACAAATATACACATTCATACACACAAAAAGCGCGCAGTCACTGATACACTCACACACACATACACATGAAAAAATATATACACAAAAGCTCACATACATAAATGCACACGTACAAACACGTGAGTCAACACAAACACATACATACACACAGAGCCAACCCTAGGGTTGCTAACACCCCGGACAAGCTGAACTTCAGCGTGTACATGGTGATGGTCGTGGAAATTTCTGTTTTTGTCACGTCCTCCTTGGTGCCCCCTAACACGAGTTGTCGACTTCCCGAGTTGTCGATTCCCTGAGCCGGCCCTGTTTGCTTACACACAAACACGCACGCACGCACGCACACACACACACACACACACACACACACACACACACACACGTAAACAAACCTGAAGAAAACCTTCGGAGACAATGCATTCCGTCAAATTTCTTTTGGCTCTTTACGTGCTGTTTACGTCCTTGTAACTTAACGGTTCGGCTACAAGGAGCGCTAGAATAAGCACCAGGCTTATGATAAAATCATAAGTACTGGGGTTGATTCTTTCGACTAAAACTCTTCACTCTTTTGAAGTCGATAAAATAACATACTGGTAAAATATTGGGGTACATGTACTCGACTGTCACCCACTCTTAAATAGCTACCTTTGCGTCTGAATTGGAACTAAACACTGTGAACTGGTAGGATTGTTAAGGTATCGGAAAAAATAAAACACCTGGCAGGATTTGTTCGTAGTTTTTACGTTCCCAGTTCAAATTCCACCGAGGTCGATTGTGTCTTTCATCATTCCGGCCTAGGGTTGCTGGCACCCCGGGCCAGTTGAACTTTGGTGTATACAAGGTGATGGTCGTGGAAATTTCCTTGTCTTTGTCACGCCCTCCTTGGCGCCCCCTAACACATGGCGACTTCCGGAGTTGTCGGTTCCTTGAGCCAGTCCTGCTAACACACAAACACGTATGCATGCACGCACACACACACACACACACACACGTAAACAAACTTGCATAAAACCTTCGGACACAATGCTAGGTTCGTTAAGGTGTTGGAAAAAATAAAACACCTGGCAGGATTTGTTCATAGTTTTTACGTTCTCAGTTCAAATTCCAACGAGGTCGATTTTGCCTTTCATCCTTCCAAGGTCGATAAAATAAAGTTCCATTCAAGTAGTGGAATCGATATAATCGACTACCCCCACCCCAATTGCTGGTTTTGTGCCAAATTTGAAACGATTATTATCGTTATTAATTAAAGGCAGCGAGCTGGCAGAATCGTTAGCAAGCGGAGTGAAATGCTTAGCGGTATTCCGTCTGTCTTTACGTTCTGAGTTCAAATTCCACCGAGGTCGACTTTGCCTTTCTTCCTTTCGGGGTCGATAAATTAAGTATCAGTTACGTACTGAGGTCGATCTAATCGACTAGCCCCCTCCCCTCAAATTTCAGGCCTTATTCCTATAGCAGAAAGGATGAGTGTTATTTACATTATACCCACGAGCATATGGCATAGTGGTTAAGAGCGCGGGCTACTAACCCCAAAATTCCGAGTTCGATTCCAAGCAGTGACCTTAATAATAATAATAGTAATAATAATGTTATTAATAATAATAACATCGAAAAATATCTTAGGAATGAGAACCCAGGTTCGAAATTGCCTCAAGACACCTAATGAAGGCTGGAGGGTATATCAGCCGAAACTTGTAGTAACAACAAACAAGATGAAGACAAATACCCGTCAAATTTAAATAATGTAAATAATGTACATAATTCCTCATTTCTTAAATATAGAACAGGTTTATCGTTATTATTTAGGCGGTGAGCTGGCAGAACCGTTAGCACGCCGGACTAAATGCTTAGCGGAATTTTATCCGAGGTTGACTTGCCTTACATCTTTACGGAATCGTAAAATAAATACCAATCAAGTACTGGGGTTGATGTAATCGTCTTGTCTCCTCTCTTCAAAATTGCTGGTTTTGTGCCAAATTTAGAAAGAATTATTATTTTCATTCAAATGATGTCGAAAATGCCTGTGCTTTTTATCCTTCCAGGGTCGATATAATATAATACCAATCAAGTTCTGGGATCATTGTAATTGGCAAGTCCCTTCCTTAAAAGCTGCTGGTATTGAGTTTAAAATAAAAATTTAAAGGTAGCAAGCTGGTAGATTCGTTAGAGTGTCAGAAAAAACTGTTTGCGATATTTGTTCCGCCTCTACATATCTGAATTTAATTAGCCCATTATCTACCAGTGATCTCATATGAGATCACTAAAAAATTACAATTCTCGTAATTATCTGTCAATATTTACACATATCTAACCTTTTTGCCATATCTACTACGTATATTTCACTGATATTCAAATGAGGTTAGCTAATTTTTCACCCAATATCTCGCTTATTTCTATTTAAAATGTTATTTTGAAATGTTATTTTGATCATTCCAGCGTGTTTCTAAGGCTGTTTTACGCTAGAAATCAAAGTTTCATAAAAAAAAATCCCAGTTAATAGAATTATGGGAGGTAATGGGTTAAGCTTATTTCTTCAGAAATTATAACCAGCACTAATTCTTTTTACTACAACGTTTCGTATCGAGACATCAGATGTAAACAAACAATGAGATCGAAGACAACCCCCCACCCCCTGAGATATGGCATATACACTTTATTACCCATTTTTGTCTTCAATCTCATGGTTTGTTTATTTCTGACATCTCGATACGAAACGTTCTGGCAAAAGATCAATCCTGGCTATAATTTCTATAGAAATAACCTTAACAAAATAATGTAAAGAGCAATGCTAACACAGGAGAACGTGGTATTGACTTATAAAAAACATTCAATATACCTTATAATATATTATGGTTGCATAACGAAATACCATGTGCCTAAAAGTCATTAATCTGAATTTAAATCACGCCGAAGATTAAACAAAGTACCAGCCAAGTAATGGGAATCAATAATATCGACTGATTTTTCCCCTAAGTATTTCAGCCCTGATGCCTATGTTACAAATACCGTTATTTCGCCCGGCGTGCTGACGTTTCTTATTTCTTTATTGCCCACAAGGGGCTAAACATAGAGGGGACAAACAAGGACAGACAGAGGGATTAAGTCGATTATATCGACCCAGTGCGTAACTGGTACTTAATTTATCGACCCCGAAAGGATGAAAGGCAAAGTCGACCTCGGCGGAATTTGAACTCAGAATGTAGCAGCAGACCAAATACAGCCAAGCATTTCGCCCGGCGTGCTAACGTTTCTGCCAGGTCACCGCCTTCTTATGTTTAAAAATTATTGTATCAGAACAAATAATCTAGATATATATTTTATACTATTTTCTAGAGCTAAATCGAAGTGAACCCACCATCATTGAAATCATCAATTTTAGTTTAAAATGTTTTATTTCTTTCTTTAGAGTTGAATTTCACCAAATATTTCGCTTTAAACCAAAGACTGAAGAAGCCAAATAAGATTAAAACATTTAGGATTATGTCATAGAACTCTAATAAACAACAGCTAAAGGGTACAAAACGAACGCGAGCCTGCGATTTAAAGCACACGCATGCGCGCACCCGCGCAGTACAACTTCAAATAATTTCGTCAACAAAGAAGTAAATTTAAGAAAATTCTTCTCACAAAGACTACTAGCTGCTCTAAAATATTTTTTCTTCGGAATTTGAATATAAAAAAATGAAAAAAAATAAATGGAAACGAAGTGTAAAATTTTACAATATTTTTGGTATATCCAGTTTGCATTTTCCGTAAGAAATTAAATTAACTTAAAAATTTGTTGTTCTGCACATACAAAATAAAATACTTGTGTTTCAATATAAAGATTACATCAAAAGAATAATGGAATTAAAATACGAACTTTGTGTAATTCGTTTTCGTTCAGTCTATATATGTTGGGCTGTATTTGTGGATAAACTGTTACACCAAAACGAAAAACGAAGACAAATGTATAAAGAACAAATAGGTGTATTAGTTTGACGCTCGGGAAGGTGATATGGATTTAGTTCCTTCATATATATATATATATATATATATATATATATATATATATATATATATATATATATATATATATATATATATATATATATATATATATATATATATATATATTATGTGGCCTGTTTGTTTTCTGTGCTCTGTTTATGTTCTGCTTTTCATTTTGTCCACGTTTTTTTTTGTGACGTCCTGTACCCAGATATGCATCTATATATACATGTAGATGCAGGTATGTACATACATGTACGTATATATGCATATACTCACATATTATTTGTATTATTATTATTATTATTATTATTATTATTATTATTATTATTATTATTATTATTATTATTATTATTATTATTATTATTATTATTATTATTATTATTATATATAAGTATAATAGATACAATAGAAAAGGTTCAAATTAGGCAGACTACGATTAAACATATACAGGTTTAATTAAGATGAAATACGAATCTGAAACATATATTGATATATTAAAAATATGGAAATTCTAGAAATATAAAAATATATGAATACTAAAAATGTACATGGACATATAGGTATATAGGTAAATATAGGACATATAGGACAAATATAGGACATATAGGACAAATATAGGACATATCGGACAAATATAGGACATATAGGTAAACAATAATAATAGAATATAGATAAAAATAATGAAATATAGAAAAAATGACGTTTTTAAACATTCAAAATATAATATAGAGAAAGTAACAGGCTTTTGGGTAACATGTCAACAGGAAATAAGGTGTTCCAACGATCGATTCAGGTGTAAAATTGTGCAGATTACATATGAATCTTAAGATTCATTTCCATAGAATGCTTCTATCATCAGGGAAAAATGGTGTTTACGCTAGACATGGATTTAATCCCTTCATATACATATATATACACACAATTTCAAAATGTAACCACATGTGAATCGTTGGCGATTTATTTTCTCCGTCTTCCTTTTTTATTGGACTTTCCACTGTCTCCCGTTTCTGAAGATGAGCTTTGCTCGAAACGTAAAGCCACCTTTGTTTGCATCCCTGAGTAAAGCCGGCTAATACTTTACATATACCACGTCGTCGTGTTGTTTTTTTTGTGTTTGTTCGTTTTCTTTTTCACTATATATATATATATATATATATATATATATATATATATATATAGTGGTTAAGGTGTTGCATTCACGATTGCGAAATCGTGGGTTCGATTCCCAGACCGGGCGTTGCTTTGTGTTCTTGTGGTACTGCTAAAACGTTATGAGATATGGTCTTGTTAAATAGAAGTACTCTCTTGGCATTTTGGCTTTAGTCACAACACCAACGTATGCAACATTCTCATCGACTCTGAGATATTTGTAGCTTTATAATTAGACTTACTATGTATGTATGCATGTATGCATGCATGCATGTTTTTATGTATGCATGCATGCATGTTTTTATGTATGCATGCATGTATTTATGTATGTATGCATGCATGCATGCATGTATGTTTGTATATACGCTTTCAGATTTTATATATTCGATTCTTTCTGTCCATAATCATATATAAATATTGAATGAAGGAACTCTATATAAACTTCAGAATATTCTAGAGGAATTTAAAAAGAAAACAAACATCAAATTAACCAGGACAACTGATTCTCACAGTCACGTAAAAGTGCCATGTATAATCGCCATTCTCCGTCTTTCTTTCTCTTCTCTACAGTTCTATCTCTCTACATTCACTACTGTCTCCCTCTCTTTCTCTCTCGTTGTCTCTCTCTTTCTGTTTCTCTTTCTCTCTCTCCCCCCACTCTCTCTCTCTCTCTCTCTTTCTGCTTCTCTTTCTCTCCCCCCACTCTCTCTCTCCCCACTCTCTCTCTCCCCCACTCTCTCTCTCTCTTTCTGCTTCTCCCCCTCTCTCTCTCTCACTCCTCTTTATCAATGTACCAAACTGAAAGGTGTCTCAATGAAAATGCTCTTTAGCAGTTCTAGCTCTAACATTTAATGACTAGACAGTTATTCCTATCCTATGGGTTTGTGGCAATATTTTGAAAAGGTTACGAAAACAAAATCATTAATTCTTGAAATGTTTAATAAAATATAAAATTTCCATGAATTTGTTACCCCAAAAAACCCACAGACATTGCGGCTACAACACGATTATTACAATAAACAGAGCCGTTTTAGCGATGCGTCCTGCCCAGCTCTTCGAAACGCCGGTGTTAAAACTGGGGTAGCTGATGAAGAAGAATGTTCTCTATGTGGCTTGTGTGTTTTCTCGTCTACGTTTTGTTTGCAATGTCCTGTACCCAGATATGCACCTATACATACAGGTGGACGTCGGTATGCACATACCTGTACGTATATATGCATATACTCATTTACTATTTGTTTATATATATATATATATATATATATATATATATATATATATATACACTCTCGCACATAGATGAACATACATACTCACATACGTTTATGTGTGTGCACGTGCGTTCGTGTATGTGTGTGTATGTGTGTGTGTGTACATGTAGGTGAAGCAAAGAAAGAAAATAGCACTCGACACATTTTGGTGAAGTAGAAGTATTTATTTAATAATCTCGCGGCAATCATCGCTTTTTAAATAGCGATAAAATTAATTAAACTAACATTTTTAATGCATGTCAGAATTTTGTTTGGCTCGAATCTTGAAAGCATCACATGAAAGTAGCCTTAAGAGTGAATACATTTTCGAACTCAATACAATTTGTACTTTAAATAATGTTAAACAAGTTGAAAACAAAATATATTAACTCTTAATATGAAGAATACATCTTGATGAGGGCAGAAAGAAATGGAGTGAAGCCCATCATCTATTGGCACTCTGCTCTATCTTGAAACCACTTACTGTATTTACTCGACTATAAGTCTCCCTCATGTATAAGTTGCACCCCCGTTTTTTCAGTAAAAATCAAGTATAGAATAGTGCAATTTATACATGAGTAAATGTGGTACATAATGTCTTCAACAATTATTAGCACGATTCATGCATGTGTTATCATTTCCTAAAATAACCAGAGTCATATGAAACAACATTGAATAAAATATCATCATGGACAACAATATTTAACACTCTACACTCGAAATACTCCCGGGAGAAAATTCTACTCGCAGACAAAATGTATGAAAACACATCGGGCTATCAATGACGTTACCGTATTGTAGGACGTGAGTATTTCTACGTCATTGCGCATCGTCGGCTACAAATGCCGAATTCGTCTTTCACGCCCTATAACAACAATTGTTCGTATAAGAAAAGTAAATTGTACATATACCGATATGCGTAAAGTTTGCTTCCACTGGAATTAAGTAACTAATATCACACGAAGAAGAGCTGGATAATATATAGTCATGTACAACTATATTCAACACGTTCGTGTACACTCAGAAGTGCGGAGATAGTCCTAAGAGAAAGTTCTCATGCGTAATGATGCAGAAACGCATGCATTCTACTACGATCTATGATGTCATTCATGGGCCACTGTGGTTTTATATATTTTTGTCTGAGAGGAGAATTTTCTCTTGAGAGAAAACATCTTCACAAGTCCGAGAGTACAGAACGTTAAAGTTGGTTGTAAGCTATTATCTTTTCTTTTCTTTCTGGCTCTATTTCTTTTTTACCGTGACAAAATGATTGATTCTAAAAGGTTGATAATTTTCCTTCTTCACAGGACAATCAAATCTGCATTAATTTCTATACAATCACTAAACAAGGCGCATGGCTCAGTGGTTAGAGCAACGGACTCACAATCATTAGGTAATGAGTTCGATTCCCGGACCGGGCTGTGTGTTGTGCACTTTATTTGACGTTGCTCCAGTTCACTCAGCTGTAGAAATGAGTTGCAACGTCACTAGTACCATGCTGTGTAAGCCTTTTCCTTTCCCTTGAATAACATCAATGGCATAGAGAGAGACAGCTGGTATGCACGGGCGACAGCTGGTCTTCCCTAAACAACCTTGCTTGGAGTTTTACTTCGGAGGGTAACTTTCTTCTTGCAACCCCATGGTCATTCGTAATCGAAGAGTCTCTTCACCTTTCTACTAAACAAGGAACTGTCGACATAACCACTACAAAACCACTTCCATTATAAACAAGCTGAAGCATTAAATACTTCTTCAAAGTAAGCGATGTAATTTTCCTCAAAACTACTGAGGTACTCCGCTTATATTAGCGAGGAGCCAAAAGTCAGATTCTCTCTCTCTCTCTCTCTCTCTATATATATATATATATATATATATATATATATATATATATATATATATATATATATATGTGTGTGTGTGTGTGTGTGTGTGTGTATACATACACAGGGTGCGATGAGTAAATTGTCGCAATTTTATATTTTTAATTTCGCACAATTGCATTGAGTATTTTTGATTTTATCAACTACACAGTATAGTAGAATCAGTTGGGCATCGTCTGTGAGGAAAACAGCACCATGACGCAATCCACTCTGCCAGAAATTTGGAAACGAGATGCTGTACTACTCGGCATTCGCGCCAGAAGCTCCAATACGATCATTTCAGAGTGTTTGGTTGTCAATCTGAAGACAATGCAGTCTGAGGACAGGTACTGAAAGTGATAAAAATCAAACACCCAGTCAACATCATGATGTTTGGAGTGATAACTGGTGATGGCAACGTTATGCCTCAAGTCACCTTCCCACACGGCTTCAGACTCAACACGAAAACCTACATCAAGTTCCTGGAGGAGGTAGTGCTGCCTTGGGTCCAGAGAGTGGCTGCTGGAAAACCCTATGTCTAGCAGCAGAACTGTGCACCAGGTCACACAAGTAGGAGAACCCAATCATGGTTGTGAGACGACAATTTCTGCGACCACATCCCTAACATCTGGTCACCTAACTCCCCAGACTGCAATCCCCTTGATTAGACGTCCAATCCGATGGGAAGATGAATTAAGAAAAATGTTTGGAACAAGGTGGAGGAGAATGGCAGGAGCTATGGACAGCGGAGCCGACTCAGCACCAGCCAGCCCGGCTGAAACAGTTGATATATACATAGGCGTGACTGTGTGGTAAGAAGCTTGCTTCGCAATCGCATGGTTCCAGATTCAGTCTTACAGCATAGCACCTTGGGCAAGTGCTTTCTACTATAGCCGCGGACCGACCAAAGCCTTGTTAGTGGCTTTGGTAGATGGAAACTAAAAGAAGCCTATCGTATATGTGTGGGTGTATCTCCACTGCCACTTGACAACCGCTGTTGGCCTGTTTACATCCCCGTAACATAGCAGTTCGGCGAAAACTACCGATAGAATAAATACTGGGATCGATTTCTTCGGCAAAACTCCTTCAAGGCGGTACCCCAGCATGGCCGCAGTCAAATGACTGAAACAAGTAAAAGATAAAAGATAAAAGAGATGTTTATGTATTTGTTTTGCAAGATTCTTGATGTGAAATCGTGTGTTGAAACAAATATTGTTATATTTGGGGATGGTCACGTTTTTTGTCAATTTAACACATGCCCTATAATACTTGGTCTTCGCTTCAGCATTATCATCATCGTTATTATTATTATTATTATTATTGTTGTTGTTGTTGTTGTTGTTGTTGTTGTTGTTGTTATTTTATCATTTTAGTGTCCTTTGTCAAGAGTCTATCTTCACACATGTGTTACCTCTTCAACGGCTCTTTATCCCAAGTGTGTCTAGTTGTTCTTTATACATATACATTATATATGTATATATATATATATATATATATATATATATATATATATATATATATACACTTACATACATGCATATATGTTCCTATGTATATATCTATTTTAATATATATGTATATAAGTTATATTTGACATGCAGCTTGCAGTGTGAGATACTCTCTTCATATGCAATCAGTTTCGATTGTGCCGCTGTGTCGCTCCCTACAACCGTGTCGAGTAACTCTGATTGCTGCCAGTGGACATCCGGGTTCTTTTAATGACCACCAAATAGAATGCTTTTATTCTCGGTCGTCCATGCAGGCATCGCATCAAACCGGATACAGCTGTAGCCACTCCAGTTTACACAGCGACTATTTTTGTTTTAGCTACTCACCTACTATTTGTTCTTAGTTTTCAACCTTTTGTCTTTCTCTTTCGCATGTTCACATGCCTCTGCCGTGTCCATGTTGAGACATGTTCTTCTCTCTTCCATTTACAAATCATTGTTCTGCACACACGCGTACATACACACATACAGACGCACACACAACTAGTGTATTATTATGCATACATATGCTTCTGTCTATCTTAATCATTTAAATCTTTCTTACTAATAACAAGGTGGCCTCGCTTCAATTTGAATAATATATATGCTGTCATATGTTACAATTTATGAAAGTCTTGTATGTTTTGTTGTTATTGTGCCATGTAATGTTTCTTTCTCAAGTCTTTGCTGTGGTATTTACTGTGGTCTTTGCTGTCCAGCAATTCTGCGGCTGTATGTATAATCAATGTATACGTGCGTATGTGTGTCTATGCATGTATATAGATATTAATGTTTGTTTTTATGTTCATTTACAATAAAGAAAAACCAACTTTATATTTATCTGATGGATTACTCTATACATTTTCAGAGTACAAATTTATAATTCTTAAACAAGAATATTAGTGACAGTGACTTCATTGTCTCAGCCAGTTAAGCCATCTTATAAATGTATTTCGTGGACAGCGACTTGTGAGGAATAACTAAGAATAATCATGAAAAATATTTATACTCTTCTTCTGTATTGAGTACTTTGTCCTAAAGTTTCTTAGATCAAACCTTCATACACATACGCAAACATACATAAACACGCACGAATACTCACATACACACACACGTATTTATACACAACCACATACAAATACAAATAGCTATCACCATCATCATTTGTGATCAAGCCGAGCTACTTGGTTCACTCTTCTACAAATACGACCCACGAACACTTACCCTACTAATTATTATTTATTTATTTATTATGCGCCCTTTTAAAGCCTAGCCAGGCTCATGGGCTCGGTTTCCGGTTTCTATGGCGTATGTGTTCCCCACCAGCTGGACGGGACGCCAGTCCATCGCAGCATTACTCAAGACACAGGAAGAAAGAGTGAGAGAAAGTTGGGGCGAAAGAGTAGAGCAGGGGTTATCACCACCCCTGCCAGAGCCTCGTGGAGCTTTAGGTGTTTTCGCTCAGTAAACACACACAACGCCCGGTCTGGGAATCGAAACCGCGATCCTTTGACAGCGAGTCCGCTGCCCTAGCCACTGGGCACACTAATTTTAGTGTCTATTGTAATTATAGTGTCTAATAAATAAATAAATAAATAAATGCGCCCTTTTAAAGTCTAGCCAGGTTCATGGGCCCGGTTTCCCGGTTTCAGTGGCGTATGTGTTCCCCAGCTGGACGGGACGCCAATCCATTGCAGCGTTACTCATTTTTGCCAGCAATGTGAAATGAAGTGTTTTGCTCAAGAACACAACTCGTCGCCCCGTCCAGGAATCGAAACCACAATCTTACGATCATGGTACTGACACCCTAACCACTAAGCCACACGCCTCCATAATTATAGTGTCTACTATAATTATAGTATCTACTATAATAGACACTAATTATAGTATCTACTATAATAGACACTAATTATAGTATCTACTATAATAGACACTAATTATAGTATCCACAAAACCACTCCTAGCTGCGTTGCTGTGAGGTGACGGCCAGCTTGGATTTCCTTGAGTTCATGTCAAAGACGGATACCATATTTATCAATATATTTTAATAACTTTAGATGTTATAGCGTCATGAACATTTATAATTTTCTCAGATATTTTACATGATTCGGTTCTTGAAAAAACGAACCTTATCAAAAATACATATTTTTGAAAAAATGTAATTAAAAGAAAAGTTCATAATTGTTTCTTACTAGTATCAACACAGTGCATGTGGGGGCGTTTTTTGCGTGGGGATATAATGGCTGTCTAGTGCGTTGACTTCAATCGTTGGCTGTAGTAGTAGAAGTGTATATATATATATATATATATATATATATATATATATATATATATATATATATATATATATATATATATATATATACATACACACACATACGCACACGCACGCACACACACACACACGTATGCACATATATATACATGTATGCATGTATGTATGTATGTAGTGTCCAGGAAAAGAGAGCAAAAGTTTGCCACAAAGTCGTTTGTGGACTGACAACGTCAGAGAATGCAGCGGAAAGAAGAGCCTGGCTGATTGCATGCATGCAGCACGACACATGAAACTGAAGACTCTCGGCAAGCCGATCCCTGAAGACAGGGACTGCACCTTGTTGGTTGTGTGTGTGTGTGTGTGTGTGTGTGTGTGTGTGTGTGTGTGTGTGTGTGTGTGTGTGTGTGTGTAGTGTATGTTTTCTTGCTCTTTTTTATATTTTGAACAAATTTTGACCGGCAACCTACTTGTGAAAGGAAGCATCGTGTTTTAAACATCATCCTTTAAATCTAATGAAAGTCTTGTAGATATTTATAGTCTCAGAGAGCGTGAGGATTAAGGATTTGTGTTCTCTCCACAATATTCCATATTCAATCTTACTTTGCTCCAAGCAGGTTGGTATGTGTCTTTTTTTCTGGAGTAATAATAAGTATGAAGCAGAAAGCGTATCTGAACTCTATGTTCTCATCTGCTTTTAATGATTTCAATTCTTCCTCTGAGCAGGGAACTGGTTTCTGAGAATGATACAAAGCTCTACCATTAGAATGTAGATAACGAAAACAATGTCACGTTTTAAATTTGAGGAAAGTCTTGCATAGTTTTACTGTTTCGCCGCTTGCAGGTTGTATTAGTAATGCGTGAAATCAGTTGACCGTCTTCTTTTTCTGGAAATCCATGCTTATCCAGGTTGCTATTTAGGCATTTACTTGCAAAATTAAGTCTACCAACTATTATCGGTATAAATATGAATCTATAATCTGGATATAGAAGTTGGAGACTTCGAAACAGTTGTCCATAGTTATCTTCTTTCTCTTTGATTTTCAAAGAGATATTCACATCAGCAGGACAGCTGACCCCTTTGAAGGTACATACCTTTTCTTGTCTGTCCCAAACAACAATATCAAGGCTGTTAGGTTTACACTTGACAGATGTTTTGATGGGAATGTTCCACTAGTATTCCTTCTGTTGATGTTTGTATATGTATTCAATAACAGGGGGATTCTCTATATTTATTCCAGGACAGTCTTTTTACCGAATGGCATTGTATATTGTTTTGCAACAGCGTAGTGCCTCACAGGGTGGTAATACCTTGATGACATTTTGGAACAGCTACTTATCACATACATATTGCACTCTTCTGACAACAGTATGAGATTTTAACTCTTATTTCTAGCAATGTAGATGTTTCGGTACCCTCCGTCACATTTAGCGACGATTAAATTTTCCCAGTATGGTATTATATTGCGCCTAGCTGTTTACATTAATCTTTTATATCTAACTATGTATGCACGTACATATGTATATATCCGTAAGGCTTCCGCGCAGTTTCCGGTTGTTGAATTCATTCACAAGCTGTTGGTCGATTCGAGGTTACTCATGTTGCTTCGCAGTGAGACTGTAGGACTCAAACTATGCAGATGTTTGTGAAACTAACTTGCCCATCCTCCAGCCATGACTGCGCCAATGTGTATATATGCATGCATGTATGTATGTATGTATGTATGTATGTATGTATGTATGTACCTATGTACGTACGCACGCATGCATGCATCTGTGTATGACTGTATGTAGGTAGGTAGGTATATATGCATGCATGTATGCATGTATGAATGTATGTATGTATGTATGTATGTATGTATGTATGTATGTATGTATGTATGAATGTTTTGCTTTATGTATGTATTCTCATGCATGTAGTTGCATATCTAGACATGCTCATATATATTTAAATAACAAACTTCTGGAAAATGTTACAGATTTTTGCAGTTCCAGTGATGGATTGGATCTGTATTAGCTTTCTCCTTTCTGGTTTTGAGAAGACTAATTTCTCACAATTGGTATTTAGGCAATATGTTGCATATCTCAGGGCACCAATAGTTGCAGGTATATACCTGAACTTGAAATTCGGATAGAGAGTAAGTGCAGATTTCTCAATAGTTCTTTTTCACTGATCTTCAGCTTTATGTTAATATCTTCTGGGCAACTAATTCCCACAACTGTACACAGTTTCTCTTCTCTATCCCAAATCAGGTCTGTTGTGCTTACATTTTATCAAGGTTTTCACTGGGACATTCCACCACTGTTCCTTTTTATTATGGCTTCTACCATACTGTGGGTTCTTATTTCTCTGTCCTCGGGATTATCCTTCTGACGGATTTCATTATAGATTGTCCGAGCTACATCATGTCTCATCGGCAGATAATACTGTGATGACATCTTCGGACAACTTCTTATGATGTATGTATGTATGTATGTATGTATGTATGTATGTATGTATGAAAGTATGTATGTATGAGTCTATGTATGTATGCATGTATGTATGTATGCATGTATGTATGTATGCCAACATCCATGTATGTAAGTATGTATGCATGTTTTATGTGAAGGCACGTGGCTTAGTGGTTACGGTATTGGCTCACGGTCGTAATGTTTTTAACTTCAATACCCGGCGGCGGGTTGTGTCCTTGAGCAAGATGCTTTATTTCTCGCTGCTTTAATCTGCTCAGCTGGTAAAAATGTGTAGCATTTGAATTTCAAACGGCCAGCCTTATCACATTCTGTTTCACGCTGAATCTCCCTGAGAACTAAGTTAAGTGTACGCGTGCTTGTGGAATGCTTAGTCTCTTGCGCGTTAAATTCACGAGCAGTCTGTTCAATTGATCGGATCAACTGGACAGTCACCGTCGTAACCGACGGAGTACTATTTTTTAAATTTTGTTTTAGTAAGTTTCTATATGTTGTTGCCTGTAAGGGAAAGTGTATTGTTAGAGCATAGAATATAAAAGAAATAAAGTGATTTACCGAAATGCTGAACACGGAATTTTTAAACCATGAACTGCCATTTTTTTTTTATTCATAACTTTTGACTTTGCCAGGTGTCTTAGGAGTTAAAATAATATATAGTATTTAAATTTTCTTCATATGTGAATTATTATGGAAATTATAATAAATTTTTCGACAAGTCACAAATGGAGATCGCTTAAAATAAAAAGCATATTTATCCTTTTCTATTCAATTGCAATAATAAACATTTTAGTTTTTTTTTTTTATGAAACTATAGCATCAAATGCGAATGTGTATGAAATATCAATGAATGATATAGACGGGAAATGCAAAGAAAAACAAAACCGTTTCGAAACAGTCAATATTTTTGTAGTTCAAAAATTGAGATTTATGTCATAAAATGTCTTCTAGAATTAGTCAGAGCTAATAATGACAAATTTTAATTACTAAATATTGTTAAACACACTTCTGCAAATGTAATGTCCATAAGCAATTCACTTTAAATACGACGAACAACCGGAAGTGAGACTGCTTTTAACCTATCCCCAAATGGGACTCATGGCAGGCAATAGGTTACGGTCACACATAGAAGTAAACACGAAAATATTTTATTTTCACCATAATATACCCTACTTTATCTTTTTAACATCCCATGCGTTAAACATCCTTATATAAAAACTACATACATCTACACAATAATAAAAATAAGAATATATATATAATTTAATTCAGGTTGCCGGAAAAGCACGTTTCATAAAGCGAAAAGATATTTGTATCTTCATTCAACACATTTGGTCGAAGACATACAAGATGATGAGAGAAATATAATTTTTCAAGTGATGAGCGCAAGTCTTCCATTAGTATGATGTTAATAATGAAGCAATTTCGAAATTTCTTTTCTTTCTTCTGGTGTTTAAATGCAGCTTGTGAAAATTTCTCATTGAACATACCGTCTTCACGACTCCGGTAAATTTTGGTTGTATTTCGAATAGTTGTAAGACAATATTTTGTAAAGCTTTATTCAGATCAGAATAAATGTGTTGAAGTCGTGTAATACATATATAACTATTTTTTTCATACCAAACTGTATAAATACTTACTATTTTTCTGATCTAAATAATACGTCACAAAATATTTTCCCACAGCTATTCTGGGTACATTTAGATCTTGCCAGGATCGTGAGAGAATCGTTTCAGTCAGATTGTTTCGCGTGTATCACTTTTAAACATCAAAAAAAGAAAAAGAAAATACGAAAATTAATTTGAGAATAAAAATTATTAACGTTTTCTTTTAAGATACGTACCTCCGGCTTCCAGAAGCTGGCCATAGTCGGTAGGAGTTGTGCGTCATTTCTTGGCGTGTGGCTATTGGAAGGCAAACACGTTTTTATTGTAGATCATTGTATCTTCTATCTTTTTGTTTTCTTTCAATCTTAGATTGCAGCCATGCTGGAGCACCACCTTGAAGAATTTTTTGTTGAATAAATCAACCCCAGTAAGTCTTTTTGAGGTATGTACTTATGCTATCTACCTCTTCTTTTTTTCCCGAACCTCTAAGTTATGAGTACGTTAACACACTAACACTGCTTGTCAAGCGATGGTGGAGGTACAAACACAGACACAAAGACACTCACACGCACGCACACACACACACACACACACACGCGCACACCCACACCCACCCACACGCACGCACACACACATAGACGAGGGGCTTCTTTCAGTTTCCGTCTACCAGATCCACTCACAAGATTTTGGTCGACCCGAGGCTATAGTTGAAAACACTTGTTCAAGGTGCCACGCTCTGGATTGAACCAGGAAGCCACGCCTTTTGATATCTTTTACATTCACATACAGAAATATATTCTTTTCCACTCTAGGCACAAGACCCGAAGTTTTGTGGGAGGGGCCAGTCGATTAGATCGACCCTAGTACGCAACTGGTACTTAATTTATCGACCCCAAAAGGACGAAAGGCAAAGTCGACTTCGGCGGAATTTAAAATCCGAACGTAAAGACAGTTGAAATACCTGCTAAGCATTTCGACCGGCGTACTAACGTTTCTCCCAGCTCGCCGCCTTAGAAATATATTCATCTACTGTGACTGACACTTCAGTAAAGAGGCATTATTTTTCGTGAAGGGCCTTGTAAACAAGATCAGGTTGTTTAGCCTTGCTTTTCTAACGCAAGGTTGCGTCGCTTTGTCTGTAGGACCTTTTCTAGTGTTCGTTTATAACACCTTTCCTCCATTAGTATTTCAAAATGCTGGTATAACTTCTAGTAAATGAAATACCCAACTCGGTTATGTTTGTTGGTTTTCTTTCCTCTTCCCAGGCTATGTCTAGACAGTCACATTTATTACGTTTTCTTCCCAGGTTGTCTAAATAGTCACATTTATCACAAATGTAATAAATTCATTCTTCCCAAGCACCACATCTTCTATAATTGTTTTTTACTTGTTTCAGTCATTACACTGCGACCATGCTAGGACACAGCCTTGAAGAATTTCTAGTCGAATGAATCGGCCCCAGTACTTACTTCTTTAAAAGCCAGGTACTTATTCTGTCGGTTTCTTTTGCCGAAACACTAAGTCACGGGGACATAAACACACCGACACAGATTGTCAAGCAGTGATGGGGGACATATACAGACAGGAAACACACACACACATACATATACATACATACATACATACATAAATATATATATATATATATATATATATATATATATATATATATATATATATATACACACACATATATATATATACATATATATATGGGAGAATATACAAATAATAACAACAGACGAGGACAGGTGGTATATATATATATATATATATATATATATATATATATATATATATATATATATATATATATATATATACCTCTCACATACACAAAACCACACACACACACACACATACACAACACACATACACATATACACACATGCACACATACACATATACACACATGCACACACGCACACACACGCACACGGAAACACACATACAGACACATAAACACACACACACCCGTACCTAACACTCACAATCCCACACACACACGCACATCCACACACATACACACACACGCACACACCGACATACACACACACACACACACACTTCTCACCAACACTACACACTCACACAGACACGCATACAATCACACACACATGGGCATAAACAACACACGCACAAACAATAGCAAACGCACGCACACACACGTACACAGCAACGCACATATACACAACATACACATACACACAAACACACACGCACGCACAAAAACATACACATACACACACGCGCGCATACAAAATACACACACACACGTACACGTACCCAACATCTACAACCCCACACAAACACGAACACACACATACTTAAAAAACCGCTTGTTGACCTTCTACCTACACTATCTATAAGCGTCCACTAACCATTCCTGCTACTAATTTCTTCCACTACGTCATACACACACACACACACACACACACAAACACACTAACAGATAAACCACCAAACCATGCACACACACACACACATACATACATACGCACACACACGCTCTGTTATCACACACACACTTGCAGACTCTCGCGCACGCACAGATATTCATCTCCCTTTTTCACTCTCCTGTCTTAGAAAGAACTTTTCCCCCACCACCTCCTCTTCTGGTCTTTTCACAATGTAACCTCGTGGGTATCGGTAACATTTTCCTCTTTCTCCGTTCTTCCATTCTCCGAACTTTCCATCTTTCCGACGAAGGGCTACGCCCGAAACGTCATACACTCTCTTTCCTTTCCTGAGCGTCCAATAACACTATCCGTATCACGTCCTCACTTTGTTGTTTTTTTTGTTATTGTTTTTTTGAACCTGTATATATAAATATATATATATATATATATATATATATATATATATATATTTGGCGGTTTTCTTTCGGCTTCCGTCTACCAAATCCAAGGCTTCTGTTTTTGGAAGTTGGGATCTCACGATCATCTGGGAGTATGCTTGATTCTTTGAATAGGTGGCGCTTTGAGTAAAACACATCATTTCCTGTTGTTTTAGCTTACTCAAAATAAGGTTCGAAGTTATAATAGAAGACACTCGCCCAAGGTGTCACGCAGTGGGACTGAACTCGGAACCATATGCTTGGAAAGCAGACTTCACACTACACAACCACGCCTGCGCTTGTTTCATTATATCCCTTCTGCTGAGACGGTTTTAATTTTGTGCCGTAATCAAAACCCCTTCAATCCTGTCGTTGGCACTCCGTCGCTTACGACGTCGAGAGTTCCAGTTGATCCGATCAACGGAACAGCCTGCTCCTGAAATTAACGTGCAAGTGGCCGAGCACTCCACAGACACGTGTACCCTTAACGTAGTTCTCGGGGATATTCAGCGTGACACAGTGTGACAAGGCTGACCCTTTGAATTATAGGCACAACAGAAACAGGAAGTAAGAATAAGAGAAAGTTGTGGTGAAAGAGTACAGCAGGGTTCGCTACCATCCTCTGCTGGAGCCTCGTGGAGCTTTAGGTGTTTTCGCTCAATAAACACTCACAATGCCTGGTCTGGGAATCGAAACCGCGATCCTATGACCGCGAGTCCGCTGCCCTAACCACTAGGCCATTGCACCTCCACCCCTTCAATTCTAACTAGCTAGTATTGCGATTGTTCTTCCCGCCACCCAAATTAGCGAAATACGAATTTTCATGTCATCACTTTATAAGACCCGCGTCTTGCTCTGCTTTTAACTTTATTTTGTTGTTACCTGCTCTTCATACAATCGTCTGTTACTTTTTAACTTTTTTGAAGTCAGAAAACAGTTTTTGTTTTTGTTTTGTTCACGTCTTCTTGCTATTCGTACCAGTTTTAAATTGTTCTTTACTCGATATTTCTGTAATCCAGCGGTCGATATTTTATTCTACTTTTCTAGCTGAATAAGGCATCTACTTCCCAATAGTTGTAGAAAATATATCTCATTTCAAATTTATTTGTTTTTCTGTTTAATTTTGGCTGTTCATTTTTGCCCAGTCTAAAATACTAAGATAATTCTGTTTTTTTTTTGGGGGGGGGGGCAGTAAAATGCATTAATACATCGATAAGATAGCTTTCTAGCTTCTTTCACTTGTGTGTCTTACAATTTGTCTAGTTCATTGATTTCTACGCATATGTCTGTGTTTGCTTTAGTTTTCTGTTTTTCTCTCTAGCTTGATATTGTAATTTTCTGTTCAAGTTTGCCTTGCTAACATTGTATGCAAATCTAGTTAGCAGGGATGTTATCCAGAGGTTTGGTGAAAACAAGTCTCCTCAAATCTCAAGAATATTTCTTAGGAATACAGGTCGCCTCCTTTTTGCTGGTCAACAATGCGTGCTTCAATTTCAATTTTCTTCAGCCGCTAATGCAGCAATTTGGATATTGTACCGAGTGCATCAATTATCGCGGGAACAATGGTCAACTTTGTCTTCTACAATCTCTTCATCTTTCTGTTTATGTCTTGATATTTCTCAATTTCCTCAATTTCTTTCGTATCCACTCTATTATCATATAGTATTGCAAAATCTATAATCTTACGCTATTTGTTCTTCCTGTCTCTTGCGGCCATATCTCATCTCTTTGTTTCAAAATTACGGTCAATCTTTATGGAGAAATCCCATAAAATCTTACTATTAGCATTTACCACAGGAAATTCTGTCTCGTTCATATTACTTTCTAAAATTCTATTGCAGTCTTTTAACAACACAATGATGTGTTGTTACTTATACTCTTTCTTTGTGCTGGCTTACTGCACTCACTCGAAATACTTTATACTTTTGTTCCCTTTTCTTCACATTCTGCGTTTGATCTGTGACTGAGTTTTATCAATCTTTGTCTTTATCAAATTCTTTTTAATGACTTGTTCCTAAGTAACTGTAATTAGTGATTCATTTTCTCGCTTCAGTTTGCATCTATCCACCAAGAACCAGCACTTTCAGTTTATTATATAAATGGATCATGTAATTCCTTCTATTTCTAGCAATTTCTCTTGTCGTTCTGTTTTCTTTTTTGAATTTTCTTATTAATTCAACGACCTTTTGGTTATTTTACATTGCGGTTTGTTTTCCTTCTTCACTATGCACGACATAGCTTTTCAAACATAGAATCGCAGTGCCAGTAGTAGAGACAGTTGATATCGTTTTTAGAGTTGTGTGCATTATGCGCAGTAAGCAGTTGCCTTCTATTTTGTTTTTCCATTCCTCCATTGTTTTTGTCTGTTTTGTCCAATTCAAAGATGAGAAGAATATCTCAACACAAATGACTGTCCATTGATTCCTCTGATATCACTTCCATCTGATTTTGTTTCAAGCACTTCCCCAATCGTTCCCTGGTACTCTTTGGAGACTTTCTCATTCCTTTCCCCATTACCTTATCGTCTTGTAGCACCTCTGAGTATTTGTACCCTTCATTATCTCTCAACGATGCAACGATCTCATCTTCTAGTAATATTGTACCTTCATATCTAATCTTTCGACCCCGCTTCATAATTAAAACTGCACAGCTCTGCAAGGAATATACTTTTTATTAATATTTGTGCTTCATCTTGATGCGCAAATGAACATGACAGCAAGGGAATAGGTAGTCCTTTTATCCTTCCGCCCTTCAGAGCAAAAAAACTAAATTACCTTTTGAAAATGCAATTTTCAAACAGTATTTTTTGCACATTCTCCTATCCACCTACCAAATTGAACACCTCCAAATAATTGAAAATGGCGTCGCCTTTGCTAACGATTTGAGAAGAGAGAGAAGCTGGAGGTAATTCAAGTAAAAACAAAAAGTGGCCATCGAAACACTGCGACTTCTCTTCACTCAAAAGAACTTTCTTCCTCTCACTGCCACCAATACTCCTACTACTACTACTACTACTACTACTACTACTACTACTACTACTACTACTACTACTACTACTACTACTACTACTCTCCGCTTACTTTCGATACATAATCTCAGTGGCTCGCTTGTTGAACAAGTCGAGTTAGGTCCGTTTACGACCAGAAAGGTAATAACAACGGCTGCAGTTATGATGAGGATAAGGACGATGTCGATGGTGCTAATGATGGTAATGACGATGATGATAAGGATGATGATGATGGTTGTACAGACGAGGGTGTCGACGGTGCTAATGTTGATGGTGACAATCGTCATCATCATCATAATCATCATCATGGACACAGTGAGAGTAGTAATCTACTTGAATCTGCAGTCGAACGTTGAACGTCGAAGCTATTTTGCTCTTGCTTGTTTTTTTACAGTTTCTTCATCTAATGTCATTTAAGCACCACGGTCAGCCTACCTGGATATAGAATAAAGAATAATCGATGAGTTGTGGATGACAGGAACAACAAGGTTTAAAAATTAATTAAATTTTTGAAAGCCATCTGTCGAGAGAAATCACTTTGGAACTTCATTAATTACAAGAGACGACGACGACGACTTTAGAGAACAACAATTATTTCTGCCGAACAGAATCAATGTCTTATGTCAGAAGCATTTTAGTTTGATTAGAAAACGAGGCAAACCTATAAATGTATTTTCTGACCTGCCAGCTTGTTAAAGTACAATTATCAGATATTTATAGGAGGAGAAGAAGAAATAAGGAAATTGCAATAGCCACGTCTAACCAAAGAATTTCTTAAAATCATTGAAGTGGAACAACTACAGCCATTAATTGAAATTGAAATTAGTTCACAGCATCGATTCTGAGAAGCTACTCATTATAAAAACGGTTTTGTTGTTGGTGTTGTTGTTTTTGTTGTTGTTATTGTTGTTGTTATCCTCCGAGCATGTCTGTGTCGCATTTCGATTAACTGACGGTTTGTTGTTATCAGACCCGTTCCGGTTCTTTTTTCGAGATTTGCAGTTGTCGTCCCTGCCTGTTGTCTTGAACAGATTTAACCCTTCATTCAATGTTGACGCCTTGTAAGTACAGCAGTAGCCTCGGCAAATTATAGTTGTCTTGCTCTCACCGCATTAAAGGTATCAGTCTTTACTTTTCCATCATACTTTAACGAATATAGAATTTCAATACAGAAGAATTATTTTGTTTACACTTGTGCGTGCACATATATATGCACACACAAACACACACACACACACACACACACACACACACACACACACACACACACACACACACACACGTATGTGTGTTCCCTTCTACTTTTAATTATTTAAAGACAGTGAGAGAGATGCCGGTTTGTCAAATACCATAAAGCAAAAATACTTGATTCATTAAAAATTATTTCCACCTCCCGAGGATGTATTATAATTACAAAATGGCAACCATGATTCGCTCCACTTGAAATGGGGAGATAATCTCAAGGCTCAAGAATTCTTCGAAACTGTCATACCATTAAGGAAAAGAACAGTGTTATTGTTGGAAGGTAAGCGGACAGTCGTGGACACTTGTTTCTGCTTCAATAGCTTTCATCAGCATGACAATTGTCTGACTTCATTTACAGTATCCAAAGGTCTTAGACTTATACAAAACAGAGTAGAAAATAGTTACGGCTAATTAATTTGCATAATCAATACGATAATTGAGCTAAGAACCAAAACGACATAAGAGAAACGAGACTAAATTCAGATATCAAAGTCACCTCTCTGTTTAACTGTTTAATTCACTTGTGACGTATCTCTTGTTCCACTGTATCCGTTACAGTTCATATGCAAAAGCGAATAGCGTAGTACTTTGGAAGTTGGGATCACGATCATCTGGGAGTATGCTTGATTCTTTAAATAGGTGGCGCTTTGAGTAAAACACATACTTTCCTGTCATTTTAGTTTACTCAAAATAAAGTAACAACTGAGGAGAGGTGGGATGTTAATCCTACGACCAGCTGATACCATATATTCTCAGTCACTTACACAGCATGGCAACCATTTAACACTAATTAGAGTCCTTAGTTGGTTATAAGGTCATATATTCTGAAGAGAAGAGCAAGGAGATCGTACAATGTTCATGCGTTTCTCAATGGCTGTTAAGAATCTGAATAAAATAAAACGATTGCAATCGGCAAACTACAAGTCAATCTACTCGACCATAATTTCTAAATTCATAACCAAAAGTTTAAGTCGCCAATTCTATGGATAAAATTGACCGCCATTGAAGAAACATGAAAATATATATTCTTTCCTACTCTAGGCACAAAGCCCGAAATTTTGGGGGAGGGGGTCAGTCGATTAGATCGACCCGAGTACGCAACTGGTACTTAATTTATCGATCCCGAAAGGATGAAAGGCAAAGTCGACCTCGCCGGAATTTGTACTTAGACCGTAAAGACAGACGAAATGCCGCTAAGCATTTCGCCCGGCGTGCTAACGTTTCTGCCAGCTCCTCTCCGCCTTACATGGAAAGATATATTGTTATGTGAGCAAGTTGTTACAAACAGTCACAAACTGAGCAAAAATAATTTATTAAATTTAATTTCATCATTCTACGCACGGACTTTCGAGAACACCAAGTCGACTTTGTGCTTCATCTACCATGGATGGGGGGTCTATAAACTAAGAACCAATAATCTATTACGGTAGATTTAATCGAAAATATTTCTCTTTTAATGTTGCTCCGTAAGAAATATAAATATAAAATGTTACGATACCACATGGTTTGTGACGTCATTATTTTGCTAATATCATTGTAGCTTTGCATGTATTTTACGTGCTTTCGGGCCATCAGGGATATTTAATTGACCTGATAATGGGATAATGGTGAGGTGAATAAAACTTCCGGATCATCCGTTTTACTTGGCTATACACAGTCGGAGACAGCAATGACGTGACCGGTTAATAACAATGTACTTTCACTCGCTGGCCTATGTAAGATAGAGGTTTGATATTAGTGGTGATAAGCAGGTTAACTGCTTGTTTTTTTTAAAGTAGGTATGATAGTCATGGGATAAGTTTTTGCAACGGTAAAACATCTGTAAATTGAAGAAATGGATATTGGCAGTATAAGGTCAGTTATAATGGTATCAATTCGTCTCTCCCCCACTCTAAAACATTAATTACTGCAAGGGTGATATTGTTATCACATCAAAATCAGGCTTGATCAGTTCAGAGTTATTCTCAGAAATTATGTGCGTTAGCTTGCCTTTCTGAATTTGAAAAAATGGAAGTAAACGACAGAATGCAGAAAATGCTATGATTTAAATTAGACTCATAGATAATAAAGAATCGCATAAGCATCGCATTGAAACATAAGAGTGTCTTCAACCAGGTGATCCGAACCTTAATGCTTTTATCGAATTTATTCCATAACTCGAAATGCTTTCTAAATTTCAGACGACTGAAAAACTAGAAGAGTGACCTTGACGATATTACTGCGATTATGTCGATGGGAACAAGTACAAACCTGATTTTAAATGTCACATTCCTGAATTTAAGTTTACAGTATCAAAATGTTCTACATTTGGTAAATCTTTTATTAAATGTGTTTGTGGGGGGGGGAGGGGTTATGGGGAGAGCCAGTTTACAAAAAAATGTAGCGAAATTTAAAGATACTGAAAATGATGATTCTGCAAGTATTTATGGAATTAGAAAAACAGCAAAATTCTATGCTGATCAATGTGAATCTCAATGCAAACGTTGAGATGCCATTTAACACCGGAAGTCGTACAGGGAGACACTGTGATAACTTTAAATTTTGGGGAGGATTTGAATGAAGTAAAAGAAGAAAACAATTTGATGGATCAGTTATTGAGATTTTGGCAGATTGTGATGCATTAATAGAAACTGGTAAGAGATGTGAATGTCATTGCTGAATATAAAGAAAGAAAGAAAGAAAGAAAGAAAGAAAGAAAGAAAGAAAGAAAGAAAGAAAGAAAGAAAGAAAGAAAGAAAGAAATAGCAAATAGGTTGCTTGTTATCGATCTAACGAATGGTGATAGTTCAACATTAGCTTATGAATTTGAAATTCCAGATCAATTTGGGAGATTAAGTGGTTTTAAGGCTAGGATTTTTCTCAGAAATAATTCTAGGTCAAATATTGCTCATTAACAATTTACGAGGGGGTGCTGAATAGTTCTTGGCTTTAAGGGTATCGCAAAAGGCCTGGTTGGTGGCCCAACCGTCCGTGTTCTTTAACAGGGCTTAGAAAAACTGAAGGACCGTGGCAATATGTGTGTGAATCTGAGAGGGGAATATGTTGAACAAAATTATAATTAATTTAATCCTCTTGTATTTTCTTTTACCCAAAGCCAGGAACTTTTCAGTGCCCGCCCCCACCCCCACCGTATTTTAAACCATTAGTCACAATAAAGGTAAGGAAAGTAATTAACTAAAATCTTTTTTAAGGAGCTTTACTCTTGATGAGGAAAATGGTACATTTTATTAGGCATTTGTGTGAAAGGTAGATGGAAATGCCAGAATGTGTGGGAAACTACAATAATTGGTGTAAAGGAAATTATTTGTTCAAATTCTTTTCTAACTTCAAATACTGATCGATATTTCATTCTCTTTCTGAAATGAGTCATTTTAACTAAATTGGATTTAAAAGTTGCATTTCATTAAATAATGTCTGACAATGCCCGCGAGCATCATAATAATTACTTTTGTACATAAGAACTATATACGAAACCATCTCATTGTAATCCAGAATCAAATGAATTTTCTAAATGGCTGCAACAGTAGTAGCTGTGTGCAAAGAAATTTGCTTCCCAGTTACATGGTTCTGGGTTCAGTCCCACTGCATGACACTTTAAGCAAGTCTTCTACAACAAGATGTCCCAAAAGTCATAAAGGGGTCTAAAATTTTAATAAATTTGTTGTAATTATATTTTTTAATTTGTAGTATAGAAGATGTGATTTTTCACACCTAACGTATATATATTTCCTATATACGACTTTTGAGACACTCTGTATAACCACGAGCTAACCAAAGCCTTGTGAGTGGACTTGTTTGACGGAAACTGAAAGAAGCCCGTCGTATGTGTATGTGTGTGCACGTGCGCATGCGCGGTGTGTGTGTTTGTATTTGTGCTCATCCATTACCACCGTTTGATAACCGGTGTTGGTGTGTTTACGTCCCCCTTAACTTAGTTGTTCGGCAAAAGAGCCGATAATGTAATTACCAAGCTTAAAAGAAAGTACTGGGTTTGATTCATCATCTGGGTTGTTAAGTGTGGTGAAGCAACCTTCCATCTATCGGGTCCTCAGTTTGCGGATAGGGGAATGGTCAGTGATCTGTTTTGGAAGCAATGACCAAAATTTTCTGTCACAGATATTTGAATCAAATTGACATTTTTATATTATACAAATATTTTTAAAATATAAAAAAATCACATTTTATATTAAGGGCGTTCTGTAATTTGAAAAAGTATAAGATATTAGTTTAATAAATGTAGAAAACTATGCGTGTGTTATCTTTTCAGCATGTTTCTGATGGAAGCAGAACGTCAACTTGCTTCCTTTTTCCTATGTAAGTGTTACATAACAACGTAAGGTTATATCATAGGCATTGCGAATTGACAGAAATTTAATCTTAGCGCATAAGTATTTATTAGCATCTAAAACTATTTGTTATCAGCTCTTACTAGAAACAAAATTGTCTTTGTGGCATTTTTATAGGAAAAAATGTTAAAATATTACACTAAAAAGGATGCAACTGCTTGTCGTTTCATGTTAATTCCGACAAGAACAGTCTGAAGCCTGTTGTCATGTAGTTTATATCAATTTTACAGAACTTTAGAAGAACGATCTTATGAAAAATAAGTAATATTGTTTCAATTTTGTTTCTATAATTTTAAAGGGAGGCATTGCTGCTATGGACTGCACGCCTATGGTATATATATATATATATATATATATATATATATATATATATATATATATATAGGTTAGCCGTGAATACTCAGTTAGCAGTGCCGGATAAAGTTGTGAGTTGCCCTTTGGCAAGACATACTACCCTATTGCCGCCCGGCCAGTATCACGGTGAAATCCTGAAGCTCTGAAATGAGCAAGAATGCCACTATCGTTGGAAAGAAGAATGGTTAGAGGGAATGAAATGCAAAGCATACTTTACACAAATTACACTTTTATGAATCTTGGTCTGGAATATCCATCAGTTTCACTGGCACTGCAATCGTCTACAGGACCTGCGACTATAAAGCATTTTAATATAATGCCTTATGGTTACATACTTTTATTCGAGTAGGGTCGCCTCGACCCTAAAGACAAAAGCGAACGAAACCGAGAATTGTTTTCTTGTTCACAAAATTTCTGATATTTCTTTATTTCTCTTGAAAGTCTAATACAAAGAAGCAAATAGCAAATGTCGACATTTTCTGTTTGACATTTCAAATAACAGTAATAATTGATGTGTGATGGACAGACTTTTTCTTCTGTTTAGTTTAAAGAGGAAAAAAACAATATGAAGTTTTTGAGAGATTCATGCTCTCCCAAGTGTATTAGCTACGCAATAGAAGTGAAATGGTTCCAGGAGAGAATCGAAGGTCAGATTGTGCGCTCACTTCACCGATAATGTATCAGTCTTTCAAATTACATTACAAAGGTAATCTAGAGAACAATATCGTTGATGTTGTTGTTGTTGTTGTTGTTGTTGTTGTTATTATTATTATTGTTCAGTAGTTTTATTTTTCTAACGTGCTTTCACTTCACTACCAAGCGCAGCTCTGTGTGCCTTGGGTATGTGCTGTGGTTTGCTGTGATGCTCGTATGGTTACTATATTGAACGTGTTTTGCGTAGGATGTGTGCAGTACCCAGTGCAGTACCCAGTACCCTGTATGTTACATATATTTGTAAGTCCTGGTGTTTTCGTTATGTATTTGTCTGAATATTTTTTTTTATTATACCTAAGGCACCTACTATGATAGGAATTGTTTCTGTTTTTAGATTCCACATTCGAGTTACCTCTATTTCCAGGTCTTTTTATTTTGAAAGTTTCTCCATTCTTTTCCCTTCTCCTCAGCTCTTTGGTTAAGCCCTGCCTTGTTCATCATTTCATCTGTATTTACACCCATATCTTTCGCGGCATATTGCAGCAGGTCTTCATCACTTTTTATCAAATACTTGGCAAGCATTCTCCTTTCACTCCTTATACAATGGTCTATACTAATTAGTCCTCTGCCACCATTCTTTTTTTTTTTCATATGCAGTCTGTTTACGTTTGCTTTAGGGTGTAGCGCCCCATGCAGCGTCATCAACTTTCTCGTCCTTCTATCCAGTTTTGATATTTCCTCTTTAGTCTATATGAGGATGGACTCGCTATATCTGACCGCTGCAACTGCCCAGATATTCGTTGCGGTAATCAAATTTTTGGCATTCAGGTTGGATTTTAACACCATCTTTACCTATTTTTGATACGCCTCGCTGACCTTGACTTTCATTTCTCTGTGTAGAATGTCATCCAGCTCCAAAATCCCTAAATATCTATACCCACAACAGTCAGGTTCACCCATTGTTTCTCCTGATGGCAACCGCAATCCTCTGCAAACTGCTTTCTTCCCTCTTTTCATTTTAAGTACTGAGCATTAGGTAATCCCAAGTTCCATACCACTGTCCCTACCACACTTCTGGATTGTTTTGGTTAAGGAATCTATCTGTTTTTTAGATTTCCCAAACAATTTCAGGTCATCCATAAATAGAAGATGGTTCAGTGATGGGCCTTTCTTCCCACATCGGTAACCCATCTTAACTTTCTTAAGTGTCACTGTTATGGGTTAGAGCAATTACAAGAAGTAATGGAGAAAACGAGTTACCTTGAAAGATTCCCCTTTTAATATTTACTTCTCCAAGGAATACATTACTTGAGTACAATTTGGTTTTCCACTCTTTCATGCTATGCATCAGAAAATTTGTGATGTTGTCAGCAACACCAAATATCTGCAGGCATTCAACGATCCAAGAATGAGGCATCATATCATATGCCTTCTTAAAGTCAATCCAAGCTATAGACATATTTGTATGGTGCTTTTTACAATGCCTCAAAACAGTTTTATCGATGACAAGGTGATTCCTGGTACCCTGAAAACTTTTCTTACACACACACACACACACACACACACACACACACACACACACACACATATATATATATATATATATATATATATATATAGGCGCAGGAGTGAGTGTGTTGTAAGTATCTTGCTTACCAACCACATGATTCCGGGTTCAGTCCCACTGCGTGGCACCTTCGGCAAGTGTATTCTATTATAGCCTCGGGCCGACCAAAGCCTTGTGAGTGGATTTGGTTAACAGAACCTGAAAGAAGCCCGTTGTAAATATATATGTGTGTGTGTGTGTGTGTGTGTGTGTGTGAGTGTGTGTGTGTGTGTGTGAGTGTGTGTGTGTGTGTGTGTGTGTGTGTGTGTGTGTGTGTGTGTGTGTGTGTGTGTTTGTCCCCCCAACATAGCTTGACAACCGATGCTGATGTGTTTACATCCCCGTAACCTAGCGGTTCGGCAAAAGGGACCGTTAGAAAAAGTACTAAGCTTACAAAGAATAAGTCTTGGGGTCGACTTGCTCGACTAAAGTCGGTGCTCCAGCATGGCCGCAGTTAAATGACTGAAACGAATAAAAGAATATATATACACATAAGGATAAGCATATTAAAAGGGGTTCGTGGGAAAACTTTAAATAAAAGCGTTGGGAACCACTGTAAATAGGTTGGGAACCACTGTAAATAGGTTGGGAACCACTGGACTAAATCCTTCAAGGTAATACCCCAGCATGGCCACTGTGGCCATGATGGGGTAATACCACAGCATAGCAACAGTGCATTTCTTGGAACAAGTTATAAATAAAAGAAAAGATAGGTAATTGGTTTTCGAATGAATAAGGTCTCCAAATCTTTCTTTCTGTATATTCTCTGTTGCTAATAAAATGCTAAACTGCGAAGTTGTATTCATAAAAAAAAAAAAACTGTTTTGTGAGGACAGAAAATAATGTCATTGAATCAATCTTCTCCAGTTCTAAATAGAATTCTATTTATCACGTGTACTATTTCACATGCTGCGTGGTATATTATATATATAACAATAAAGTAGTAACGTCAGCATGACGGTAAAAAGAAAGAAATTAACATAGAAATAGAGGAGATCATCATGAATAAGAAAAACCTTTTTGTTTAGCCCTAGGACTCATGAGATCGATTATCCAGTCTCTATAGCGTATAAGTGACCGAACTCATTCTCATTACTCCGCCGTTTCGTTGCAGAGTTCAAGGCCAGCAGTTTTGATTGCAGGTGGCAAGTCGATTACATCGACGCCAGTGTGAACTGGTTCTCCAGTAAAGGAAAAGTTGACGTCAGCGGAATTTGAATCGAGGCTATAAAGCACCAGCAGGGTTGCCGCTAAGCATTTTGTCCGATATGTTAATGGTTCTGCTAGCTCACTGCCTTTGTAAATAAGATCGAAAGACTGTAGAAAAGTGAACTTTGTATCCATTCATTGTAAAATCTGTATACATACATACATACATACATACATACATACATACATACATACATACATATATATGTGTATATATGTGTGTGTGTGTGTGTGTGTGTGTGTGTGTGTGTGTGTCTGTGTATGTGTGTGTATGTGTGTGCGTATATATATATATATATATATATATATATATACATCATATTCACTACATACATATACACCGTATTTGATGGCCTATAATACGCACCTTTTTTTTTTTTATCCAAAAATGGCTTTTAAAATCCCCTTCAAAACTCGCTCAAAACGGTACTGTTTACAAAACTTGTGCTGCCATCTTTTGGTGAGCAATCGCCTACGGTATGTTTATATCGAATGTGGATGCAATAAATTGCTTATAATTACCGGTAATAACACAAAGTTAAACAGGTAAGTGGAGGTGTTAAAATATTATTTTAGTGGTAATTTATTTTACAAAAGTATAGCCTAAGCTATACTTTTGTAAGCCATCAAATACGGTATATGTAACATATGGTATAATTATAAAGAGGAAAAATTTTAGCCATTTCTCCGCAGACTGAAAAAATGATGAACAACCTTAATCGATTTTCGAAACTTATTGGGTTCTCATCAGAGGCGTCCACATCATTTTGACAATCTCTAGAGAAACATTATATATATATACATACATACATATATATATATATGAATATTTCATTTAAATATTTTTACGCACCATGTGTTCTGATTTTGGCGCAAAACAAAACCAGTTGCACAGTCAGAGACTAACGTGAACAGTCATGAATTTAAACTGGTGGTCCACACTGACGAAGCTCAAGGTTGAATAACCAAAAGCAGAAACCTGGTTTGTGGATATCCGTAATTGCATAATATTTTTATTTGTGTTGTTAAATGTTTTAATTCGGTCTGTTTTCCTCGCATACTGTTTTTCTCTGTTATATTGGTGCGCTACGGTGGATTATTTAAGACTTGGCTCTTATTTCTAGCAGCTAGATGCTCATTAAGCATCATTACGATATTTCATAACTCCTTAAAGCTATCATAACTGCGTTCCACCAATGCTACTACTGGTGATATCATCAAATTTTGAATTTATCCACAGATGATATGAACAGTAGTGACATCTAACTTCAAATCTCAGTGTTTGAATATTTCATTTAAATATATATATATATATATATATATATATATATATATATATATATATATATATATATATATACATACACATAGTAAAGCCTACTAAGGACGATGTTACAAGTGTTTAGCCCCAGGAAAACATCTTTTCCAGCTGGCTACCGACACATCATCTGTGTCCGTACACTGTAAGCAAGGGATCCAATGCTCCCTCTCCAGTCTTAGCAATACCTGCAGACCAATGGTTTCTGGCTAATTTCCCTTGTTCGGCACAGGATACTGGCTGGCTAGAGGTGGCTAGAGGTGTCACTTTAGAAGTATATATTGTGAGCGAGGTTGAGGAGCTATCATCTCCAGCTAACGATTGTCCTGTGCTGAAGAACTGAAATTACCCAGAAACCTATTGATCTTCAGGTATTGCTAAGGCTGGTGGGGTGGGAGCATTAGATCCCTTACTCACAGTATACGGATACAGATGATGTGTCGGTAGCCAGCTGGAAAAGATGTTTTCTTGTGGTTACCCAGTAGTAACATCGTCCTAAGCAGGACTGCCACTTTACGTAGGCAAACAGACTTTACTATGCATTAGTGTTACTACATATTTCTCGCACAGAGATTTAAAACTAATCGTTTCTCTCTTTATATATATATATATATCACGGTCTAACACATACACACGCACGTATACGTGTGTGTGTGTGTGTGTGTGTGTGTGTGTGTGTGTGTTTATATAATGGAATTCAAAAATTATCGTATGCTAGTATTCAAAAAATATTTTCTCATTCGCCTATTGTAGCCTATAGATACAATAAAAATATAAAAGAACTATTAACCAGCACCTATAATCAAAATAAAAGCTTCATTGTTGTTTCTTAACACTTTACTCTGAAAAACAGCTGCAACAGAGGCGAAAACCTATTCATTGTGTAACAGCATGAATTAAGTCAACTCCATCGCAAACTATAACAGAAATGTTATGATTTATACTGAAAGTGAACTTGTAAGACTTCTCATTTGTTGTAAGCATGGGAAAGACTAAACACAACTTGATTGCTTGGCCAAAGTGGAAGGTGTCTGTCTTCAGCCCTTTCAGCCTGGTCCACTACACAGCCTTTTTCGCTAAGACAACCAGGCAGATAAACACTGCTTGTCCTTACCAGCGAAAGTAAGACAGCTTGACGATCTTCACTGTGAATTCAGCTGATAGCCGGGTCCGTTCTACACATGACAGCATGTGGTCAACATAGCTCCATATGTCAGCAATACTAGACGTGTTCGTCTAGAACTTTTTTATCGCTCATCGCAATTCACAAGCGGGTCCGGCTGACAGCACTTCCATATGTGTAGATTTTATCTTGAACCGGCAATGCTCCCCTGTAACTTTTCCAGGCTAGAGACTTCTGAGAGTTATCCATAGACCCCGGTTCGAAAGTCCACCGGAAAAGACTAGCCAGTTGACTCCCGTCCGTGCCCAAAACTTCCCTGGGAACGTCGACGCTCTTACCTGCCACTAACCCTCTGTAAAGCGCCGAAGTGGAACTTCCACTGATTGCATTGCCCGACTGACAGAGAGCTATGCACGCCTGACGGCACTCTAGAGGCCAGGAACCCTGCGTCTGTCTTCGCTTGATCCAGGACTGCAGCTCAGTCAAGGAAACGAGCTGCGGAAAAAGGAGTCTGGCAAATGGTGACCACACCTGCTCATCGTCAAGGAAATGCTGGAAATATCGCATCTTTATCCACGGTATGCTAAATCCTCCAGTCAGCGGTTATTTACAACAAATGGTGTGCCTGCCCAGTGGACCACGTCCCTTCGGTAGGGAGTGGGAAATCAGGCGCTCCAGTCTGGTAATACACGAACGGGGCCAACGTATTACAGTGAAGCAGTAATATACGACGGAGGTGATGAATGCGTTTGCAACCTCTGCCCGATTTTTTAGGGATAGTTTTCTTTCAGCCCATTTCTCGGTGAGATTGGCCACCCTGCTCGTCACCTCGTCTCAACCCTTTCTAATTTAGACACAAAACCAAAATTTAGAGGTGAAGGCTTTAGTCAATTCCGTCGACCTCAGTAGATTACTGGTATTCTATTTGATCGACACCACAGATATGAAAAGTAAACTTGATTTTAACGAGATTTGCATTCAGAACCTAAAAAGTAGGATTTCTGTAGTTTTCATCAAACCAATTCAGTTCTGAAGCTTTAGTTAATCTGTGGCAAAATTCTCTGATCAAGGGTGCCATGTGGCAGGATCAAAATCAAATTCAAGCTATTGCGAAGCAAATTTCTTAGTGACGCAGCTGTGACCTGCATTTATGTTAGAAATTATGTTATATTTATGACAAAAATTTCGCAGGTTACCCGGAAAATAAAACATAACCTGATCAGAAAACTAACAAACCACCAAAGCATTTATGGCATTTACGCAGTTATCCTCAAATCGAATGGAACTAACGTAAATTCCATTTCCAAAACTTCCTAAAGAAATCCTTGGATCAATGGAATGCCGCCATTAAACCAGCGGAACAGAATGATAACATCAATTTTCACAAAACTTTCAACAAATATCTATCATTCCGTCAGCTTGGAGCTCACCATTTTATGTTGTATCCTTTTGATGTGGAACTCTGCTAGTAGCTGCAGTTGCCATTATTTCGGTTTCCTCTAAAGCAGCCAATAATTGCAAGTATTGGAAATTGGGTCACAACTGTTATCAGCAATAACATTACTATTTTTTTTAATGCTGTCGGTGGGTCTGTTATAGTTATATGCTCGGTTAGATAGGCTTCAAATGGCTTAGAATCAATGCATCTACATAGAAGCCTTACTGAGGCATGCATATATACATACATACATACATATATATATATATATATATATATATATATATATATATATATATATATATATATATATATATATATATATATATATATATGTATGTATGTATGTATGTATATATATATATGTATGTGTATGTATGTATGTATGTATGTATGTATGTATGTTTATACATATACATATACACATATATATATATACCTATATACACACACACACACATATATGCACATCTCTGTATGTGTATATATATATATATATATATATATATATATATATATTGTGCGTGTATATATGAAAGCACAAACTCACGCACAGACAAGCACACGACACATATATATATGTCGTGTGCTTGTCTGTGCGTGAGTTTGTGCTTTCATATATACACGCACAATCATGCATGCATACATATTACAGCTCTTAAATGAATATTTGCAAAGCTTATGTAAGTCTATCTGCTACTATCTTTTTTCTCTATTTTTGTTTCAGTTTTTTTGTTTTTTTTGTATTATAATCATTTTGGTTTGGTTCAGGTTTGGTCTTATTCCTGATTGGATTTATGTCGGTAGCGGATCACTACTTG